>NC_056040.1:13258544-13558544 GCF_004379255.2 Salvia splendens
AGAAGGCAGCTGAACTGAAGCATGTACTTGCCATGCTGGATGACCTCTCTTCTGAAGAACTTGGTGCAAAGATCAAAGAATATGGTATCACTGCTCCAGATACAAAAAACAGTCTCTCGGACCCCTATCCTTTTAACCTAATGTTTCAGACATCAATTGGGCCATCTGGGGCAAGCACTGGGTGAGAATCCAATATATTTACCTTTTCAAGTATAAAAGTTGTTTAGGTAGTGGAAACAAGATCTCCTGGTTGTTTCCTTTTTTACATCAGTGTTTTTAATGCTCAAGTTGATACAGATACATGCGTCCTGAAACAGCTCAAGGTATTTTTGTGAACTTTAAGGACTTATATTACTACAATGGCAACAAGCTTCCTTTTGCAGCGGCTCAAATTGGTCAAGCTTTTAGGAATGAGGTTTGTACATTTTCTAAATTATTTCAGACAGGCTCTGTAACTTCACGTAAAATGATAAACATGGTATGAGGTCATTGTATATGTATCTGGTAATTGAAGAGTGCAGCCACTGCAGCACATCTCAGAGAGATGTCTGTTAATATGTAATATGTCCCACCTAATCCGACACTTTATACATAGTTTAATGTTGTCTAGCAGTAGCACATATTTGTCTAGTTGGCTGGGTCTGTGTGGCAGGCTGGCAGCATGCTTACCTCCTTTTGGGATTATTGAGTACAAGTTCTTGAATCATTCTAACAATGGATCTACTTTTAAAACAACATCCACTTAAACTGATGCTTAGATATTTTAAGAAACGTCCAGCAGGAAGGACAGAACAGATTATAAGAAGCTTTGGGCTTTTTTGCTCTGTCAAATTTTGTTTTATTGGAGCTCTATTGAGCATGCACATTTTGAAAATCCTAATTACTTATTTTTTTTTATTTTAACCTCTATTTGTGCCAGCATAACTGCAGACACATTAGATCTTTTGTATCTGTGTCACTCACAGCGACATTAATGCTTGACATTTACTCATGGTCTGTAGATTTCTCCACGACAAGGTCTCTTAAGGGTTCGCGAATTTACGCTGGCTGAGATTGAGCACTTCGTGGATCCTGATGACAAGTCGCACCCTAAATTTGCTGAAGTATCCAAGTTGGAATTTTTAATGTTCCCAAGAGAAGACCAGGTGTCTGGACGGCAAGCTAGGAGAATAGTAATTGGTGAAGCAGTTTCTCAGGTCCATGCCACTCATTTTGCTTTTAATTCTCTACTGTGGCGTATAATTTTCTCTTTGCTAACATCAACTTATCATCCTGTATGCTCAGGGTATTGTCAATAATGAAACTCTTGGCTATTTTATTGGAAGAGTGTACTTGTTCCTCACTTTACTTGGAATCGATAAAGACCGCCTACGGTTCCGCCAACATCTGGCAAATGAGATGGCACATTATGCTGCCGATTGTTGGGATGCTGAAATTGAATGCTCATATGGATGGATTGAGTGCGTTGGTATTGCTGATAGATCAGCGTATGATTTACATGCTCACACGGTACGAGTTCATCAAGTTTGCTCATCTACATTGGATTTTTTTAATTTTAAATCCTGTGATATATAAGTGCTCAACCTATGTTTTTGCAGGATAAAAGCAGTGTAGAACTAGTGGCACATGAGAAGTATGCTGAACCTAAAGAAGTGGAGGTCTCTACTCCGTCTTTCCTTAGCTCCTTCCCTAGTTTGTTACATCACTCTGAGCATACCCCATATTACTGAAATCAGGATTCTAGTATGTTGATATAGCATGTAATATATATAAATGCTCTTTTAGAGTCTGAGAGAGATTTATTCTTACACTTTCTGTTACACTCCTAACATGATATCTTGACATTGCCGACCTTTCTCCTTAGTCTCGCCTCTTTGACTGTCTGACCATGTCCTTTATAGTGGTTTTTTCATCCTACTTTCTGACGTCTTTACTTTATTCTGCAGAAACTTGTCATAACACCTATCAAGAAGGACCTGGGTCTTGCTTTCAAGGGAAACCAAAAGATGGTGGTTGAAGCATTACTGGTACGTCCTAAGTAGTTCATTCTTTTTGTTGTCATGCTTTACATTCCCTTTTGAAGTTACTACTAGAAGTCCATATGGTGTAATACTATATTACTCTTGTTTATGAGATTTTGTAAAGATTTTCTCATTTTGCTACTTCTGATTAGTCTATGGAAGAAAAGGAGGCTATGGAGTTGAAAGCAACTTTGGAAGAAAAATTAGAGGCTGAGTTCCGTGTTTGTACTCTTGACAAAGTTGTGACTATAAAGAAAAACATGGTGTCTATCTCCAAAGAAATTAAAAAAGAACACCAGAGGACTTTCACACCGTCTGTGATTGAACCTTCTTTTGGCATTGGGAGGATCATATACTGTCTCTATGAGCACTCTTTTTACACGAGAGCTAGTAAAGATGGGGATGAACTGTTGAATGTCTTCCGTTTCCCTCCATTGGTAGCTCCAATCAAATGTACTGTATTTCCCCTTGTCCAAAACCAACAATACGAGGAAGTTGCCAAAAGCATTGCCAGGTCATTGACTGCCGTTGGGATTTCTTACAAGATTGATATAACAGGTAGCACCTTGGCATATGACATTTACCATAAATCTGTTTATAAGTTAATGATATACCAATCTGTGTGTATGCCCTTTCTCTCTCGTTTTTCATTTCCCTGATTCTTTTCCATCTGTTTCAGCAAATACTTTTGGTAAACCTATAGGTGTAGAACAATTTAGTTTGATGATTTGGCTTACTCTGTGAGTTACTCCCATTATGATCTCAGGCTTCTGGTCTGTACTTGATAGGTACCTTGGGCTTATGTTGGTTCTATCAGTTTGAACCGAATGCTGTTCAAGCTAGCTCAGTTCCCTAGTCCTTTATTAACTTAATTGGTTTTGCGATCTAAAAATTATACACATCTTGGGAGCTTAATCTGACATGTAGTTTCCAGCTATTCATGTAAGCTTTACTGTGCAGGTACCTCGATTGGAAAGAGATATGCAAGGACTGATGAACTCGGAGTTCCTTTTGCCATCACAGTTGATTCTACAACCTCAGTGACAGTGCGTGAAAGAGATAGCAAGCAGCAAATTCGTGTGGATGTGGATAAGGTGGCATCTCTGATGAAAGAGGTAACTGATGGTGTGAGCACATGGCCGGATGTATTGTGGAAATACCCAACTCATTCATCCTGAGCCGAGCCTCAGTTGGCTCACAATACAATACGGAGTTGGTAAAATCATCTTCTCTAAAATTTGAATTTATTTACATCTAGGCTGACTTGTCGTTAAGAATAACTTCTTGATTTCTTGTCAATTTTGTTTTATATACTCATATCCAGATGTTGTACGACCATGTTATGTGTTATTCAACCTGTACTCTTCAAGACATTGTTGCTGGCTTGGCTTGTTTGCTGCAAAGATTTGTACGATCAAAATTTGTTTTTGTTAGTGTTTTTTAGTTGGCATCTCATGAATTAGATGGTTTCCGATTGCATAAAAAGTTTCTGAAGGGTGCTTGAAATAATAGCCTCCGTCCACAATGAGTATATAATAATTTCCTAATCTCACACTATTTTGTATTTCAAATTTTACCAACACTTCATATTTGTACAAGAAAATCATTTTTCCCAGTGTGATGGATCCTTTTATCAACTAAAAACACATTTATCAATTATTTAGTGTTTATATAAATTTTTAGTTTTTAGAATCAGAATGTTTCATGGTTAAAAACATAAAATAATGATTTCGGGTAGACGTTAGATAAAATTTGTTGGAAAAGTTGGAGATCTTTTAATTGCAAAAAATGTTAATGTAATTGTGTCATTTTAGAAGTCATGTAAATTGGGTAAATATAGTGTTACTTTGGTAATAAGCTCTTTTCAAAACATATAACAATCTCACATTCAGGCTTCAATTGGCAGTCAATTATAATCAATATTGAATTACAAATTTAAACAATATATACATATGCTAATTTGATAGAGGTAAATAAATTGATATGGTGCGATCTGACAGACAATGCATATTTTTCTAAGCCACTTCTGATAGCTCTATGTTATCCATTCATGTCTGGTAACAACATAAGTTGGTACTCAATTAGTAAATTAAGGATACTTGTTCAAAACAAAAATGCATCTTAGTACAAAAATGCAGTCTAAATTGTGGCTCTAAGATTAGACGATCTGATGGTCAACAATTAGTCAAAAACACAAAAGGTCATTATTAATCAATTTTATGTCATTTTATAAAATCCGAGTTTGATGTTATTTTTAGGTCATCTTTATTAAAATGATCTAAAAATAAACTAACAATAACTTAAATATGCTCTCAGTATTGTATTACTCCATATTTAGTTTTCCATAGATCACAACCACCTAGTAGTAATAAAACAAAGAACGATTGCAAATACATCTGGTATTCAATTTATGTCTTTGATTTGTGAAGATGAAGACGCTTTGATAATATGGAGACTGATATTCATAGACTATGTACTTCTTCTCCCTCTTTTCTACAAGTATGGAAGCAACAAAAATCAAGACAGATTTATCTATTGTGTTATTTTACAATATAAGGTACCAAAAAAAAAATAAAATAGAAACCACTTTATTAGTCGATTTTCATTTGCTTCTACATTATTTTCAATTTTTGTAGGGAAAAGTTAATTGTATTTGTAATTTTGCACATGCGGAAATATAAATATTAACTGCCGAAAACCGGACTAGTCCTACTTTATATCTCCTTTGGGCCCAAAACAAATTTTCTCCTTGCCAAAAATAAAATTCCCCTAAAATAAAAGTGAAAATATATATGGAACAATATAATTCAACGATATAGCAGAAAAAAATCAGCTTCGACCACTGCAATGCTAGTGCAAAGTGTTGTGAAAATCGTCGTTAATGGAAGTCTTGAAGAGGAGAGCATTTTCTCTGTGGCCGCCATCTCGTCGGAGTGGTGCTGTTTTTTTCACCTACAATGCTTATTCAACCGTGTTTTCAACACAAACCCCCTGTTCTAGAACAGGTTATTTGCTTCCCATTTTACTCAATTTGTAAATTTTTGTGGGGTTTAAGGTTATTGTACCTCTGGGAGATTTTTAGCCATTTTCTTGCTTATGTACACTTTCTAGTGGAGTATGGGAAAAGGAGAGTGTTTTGCTAATCAAGACTCAATTTTTATAGCTTGTCAAATGCAAAATTGGATGTTGATTTATCATGAATTACATGATTAATTAGTCATCCTCTGCGACTTCAGTTGTTATATTTTGAGGTTGATATGTCTGTCTTAGTTTGGTTAGAATTTGAATAATGATTGCATAACTCCGTTTAATCCTATTCTTGTGAAGAACTATCTTTCTTGATGGAAACTGGTGGATTCAGATCTTATTCTTATTATTGTATGCTGAAAATCTGAAATGCCGTGCAAGAATCCCAGAACCGAGAGGCATTCAGGCAAGCTGTTGTTAACACACTAGAGCGCCGTTTGTTTTATATCCCTTCCTACAAAATCTACGGTGGTGTTGCTGGACTTTACGATTATGGCCCACCTGGTTGTGCTGTCAAGGCCAACATCCTTGCCTTTTGGCGCCAGGTCAGCTCACTTCCCATTTTTCCATATACTTTGGTTTGTGTCATAGTCGAAGGATAGGAAGTTTGATATGGTTTGATTTGATGGTTTAAGATTGTTTCAGTTTTCCTTCCATGACCACGTGATTGTCATTTTATGTTGGTTTAGTATGGACTATGGAGATGTTACAACCAATTCCTTTGCAATGTTGATTTGGATTTCACTTCAGTTGAGATAAATAATTTTCTACAGTAGTTATTTTATTGACTAAAAGATGTTAACAGTGTATATGATGACTGCAAGGACCGGCGGTTAAAAATCGAGATATAATTAGATCCTTAAACTTTTTGTATGTTTGTTAGATTACTGGTTGCATTTGTATATTAAGATTTTCTATTTCCATGCTTTATGTCGAAAAGTTCACTGACCTTAAGGTCAAGGATGAAAAGACAGGAGCCTGTCACCGAGCAGATCATTTGCTCTGCAAAGACAAGCTAGAGAAAGACCATGAACTTAGCGCAGAGAAGGCAGCTGAACTCAGACACATTCTCGCTGTTTTGGATGATTTCTCTGCAGAGGAGCTATGTCCGAAGATTAAGGAGTACAGCATTACTGCTCCAGATACTAAGAACTCTCTCTCTCAGATATATTTCTTCAAAAATGAAGCATATTATAATTCCAATCAAAGCTTATGTGAAGTCGAAAATGACCTTTTTCTGGTATTTTTGTCAACAAATGGGTACACAAGCTTCCACGCTGTCATGAATACGTACGATACGTGAACAAAGAATAGTTTCTTGAGTCTTTCCGGGTAATAATCCTATCACACACCGATCAAAACAGTTAGTAGGGATGTCAATGTAACTCGAACTTATCATGGCGATGGTGGTTTTCTCGCACCTGTAAAATGGAGAGAACTGCAATATACCCTCGAACAACGCTGTTGAAGTAGCCAAATCCTTCAAGATCCACAATTATTGTGAACTTCTCCTCTCCATAAGGAATTCTTGCATCAAGAAAATCCAAACTAAATCAGTACATAGAAAATGCTATAGAAATTTCCAAATGTCACAAAAAATGTAGCAGGACTAGATTCCTTTTACCTCGAGCATATCTTATCCAAACCAAACACTGCATAACCTGAAAAAACAATTAAAACATACTAATTCATAAAATGTTGCAAAAACCAGAATATATATGTAAGTATAGTACTAACGTTTGAGTTCTTCATAGGTTCCTTTGCTGGGAAAATGCTTAGCACCGAAAACGAGTGCAACGGGACAGCCTCTCTTATCCGTGCCTTGCATAAACACCTTGTTGTGTGCTATGTGATTGGGAGCCTCAGATGCCGAAATCGAGCCCCTTGGGACGAATTTTCGCCTCCATGCCATGTACTTGATCAGCATCACGGAAGCCTTCTCGATGTCAAGATCACGAGCACGAAGAAATTTTCTCAGTGTCGCTTCATCTACTTCCTGCATAATTCCACTTTTCATTATCTCATGCTGTGTGTGTGTTTGGAGCATGCTGTACTACATACCTTGCAAGCTGGATCATGCTTTGCAGCTAACTCTCTCAATTGATGAACCTTCTTCTTTTCCTCGTCACCATTGCTTTGCATCTCTTCATTTTTCTCCTCTATACAATTGGGAGAGTAAAATGTTTCCACTAGGCATCACATTTCGTTAACTCATTCTACTTATATCTCATCATAACATTAGTAAAAATGAGTCTTACATTTCGCTAATTTTTTAATTCATATGTTTTCACATTTCTTAAAGCACGAGCCATAAAACAAAAGACGCCTTGGAGACGAAAAGAGTTAAACTAAAATTAATTAATTTATTATTTTATAAATAAAAAACTAAATATGAATTATTAGCCAGTGAAGATACAGAAGTTCAATTAATGTTTTATAAGAATATTTAAATTTTATAATATTTCATAAAAGTATGTTAAGGTGCTAGAGATATCAATTTAGCTTGAAATCCATGATAAAATGTATGGAAAAATTAGGATCATAACCAAAATTTACAACATAAAATAAATTAACTAACTCGTAGTATTAGATTTATTCCAAATCGAATGGACTCATTTGATTAGCTTTTGTGAATATAACACAGTTTAAAATTTAAATCCAGATTATGTGGGGATTCAAAGTAAGCAGAAGGGTAAAGACAACAGATTCGTGACCTTGAGCTTGATCTTAATATATATATATATATATATATATATAGATATATATATATATATAGATATATATATATATATATATATATATATATATATATATATATATATATATATATATATATATATATATATGGCCATAAAGGTAGGAAACTTTCCATTTCTTTATAAAAGTTTAGATAATTTTCTATTTTAGTTCATGAAGAAGTTTCATTTGGCAGGTGAAGCCACGACGACAAATTATTGAATCATGCTGCTCAGGGAATTATGTAAATTGACAACTTCAAAACTTAGAAGAGATGGTCATCGAGAAACTAATACTTCCTCAATTCCGCTAATGTCGGTGCATTTCATATGAGCATACAGATTAAGGAATAAAATAAATGAATAATATTTTAAAAACTAAGTTTGATCAAATTCTGATTTGTCCCATGAATTTCAAAATTGGAATATTAAATTACGAAATTTCAATTTTTCTCAATTGTCCAATCCATGTACAAATTGACATCTTTTTGTGATATTAAAAGCGACAATATTTCGATAAAATAAGAAGAGAAAATATAGGTATATAAAAGAAAAAAAACTTATTTTAATAATCACATCGTTTTTAATATCGTTAAAAGGCGATATTTGGTGCATGGATGAGACAATTAGGAAAATTGAAACTTTTGATTTAATGTTCCAATTTCAAAGTTCACGAGACAAACCATAATTTGACCAAATTAGTGATTTAAATGACTCTTGACCCAAAATAAATGGTGTTCACTACTACCTTGCAAGATTATATAATAATTAGACATAGTAACTGAACGACACTTAAATGTTGCCACAATAACCCTAAAAACGGCTAATATTAAGTTCAAGTTTGTGAGACACCAACTGCAAACTTATTTTTTGTTAAATCATCGATCAAACTATTGAATGGAACTTAATGTCTATGAGACATGCAATCCACAAAACTTTTCCATTAAAAGAGTTGGTAAAAATTAGCTTAATTATCCTCATATGATGATTTGTACTTGGTACTCTTTTTATTTCTTGATATAGACATTTTATTTTTACAGATGCAAAAATTTATAGTTATAAATGTACTGCAAGTAACTTCTTAATTCGTGAAAGTTGTGACAAACTTCTTAATTCGTGAAAGTTGTTTCTAAATTGATTACGCTCATCATAGTTATAAATGTTCAACGAAAAAACACATGAATCAAGATTTCAATTTTATTGTAAAGTCAGAAAGAAAAGTGTTTCTTGTAGAGACATCCTAACTATAACAAAAGCTCCCTCCTTTTATCACTCATTAATGGCATTTATAAATTGCTGATTAAATCCCTACTTTCCGTTTCTTGGTGCAGAAAAGGTATCACATTTCAGCTGTTGTTGATTCAGAAATGAGGAATCTGAGATGGGCTTTGATAATGTGTTTCTTTCTTGGATCTTCTTTGAGGGCTGAAACTTTCAAGCTCAAGAAAAGCGAGAGAATCTCTGGTAAGAATCTGTTTTCAGCATCACCAAAAGACGTCGTTTTGTATCGTATCCAAATGACAAAGATTGATGTATGACATATTTAAAAATATGCCAATGTCAGGAAGTGCTGGTGATGTGTTGGAAGATGATCCAGTGGGAAGGCTAAAAGTGTTCGTGTACAAACTCCCTAGCAAATACAACAAGAAGATGGTAGAAAAGGAGGAGAGATGCCTCCACCATATGTTTGCAGCTGAGATATACATGCACCGTTTCCTCTTATCCAGCCCCGTCCGCACTCTCAATCCCCAAGAAGCCGATTGGTTCTACGTCCCCGTCTACACCACCTGCGACCTCACCAGAGACGGTCTCCCCTTGCCCTTCAAGTCTCCCCGCGTCATGAGGAGCGCCATCCAACTCATTTCCACCACCTCGCCTTACTGGAACCGGACCCAAGGCGCCGACCACTTCTTCATCGTGCCCCACGACTTCGGTGCCTGCTTCCATTATCAAGTAAGATAATAGTACCTGCAAACAATATATAAGTGCAACATCTGCTTTATTGGTCCCAAATTGGGTATTATTATACTAATATAGAATTTGAGTGTGCATCGCTGAACCCTTATAGTAACTAACTGTCCTGTCCTGATGATTACAGGAGGACATAGCGGTGGAGAGGGGGATTCTTCCGTTGCTAGAGCGTGCCACGTTGGTTCAGACGTTTGGACAACGGAACCACGTGTGCCAAAGGGAGGGCTCGATCACGATCCCACCCTACGCTCCTCCGCAAAAAATGCAAACCCATGTGATCCCTCCCATCACTCCTCGAGCCATCTTCGTCTACTTCCGTGGTTTGTTTTACGACGTTGGGAACGACCCCCAAGGCGGATACTACGCACGAGGGGCGCGAGCTTCGGTGTGGGAGAACTTCAAAAACAACCCTCTGTTCGACATCTCAACAGAGCACACTCCCACCTACTACGAGGACATGCAGCGAGCCATCTTCTGCCTCTGCCCTCTCGGGTGGGCGCCCTGGAGCCCGCGCCTCGTGGAGGCCGTGGTCTTCGGGTGCATCCCTGTCATCATCGCGGACCACATTGTCCTCCCCTTCGCGGACGCCATCCCGTGGGAGGACATCGGAGTCTTCGTCCACGAGAGAGACGTACCTAAGCTCGACACGATCCTCACCTCAATCCCCATTGATGTGATATTGAGGAAACAGCGGCTGCTCGCCAATCCATCCATGAAACAGGCCATGTTGTTCCCGCAGCCTGCTCAGCCGGGAGATGCTTTCCATCAGATCTTGAATGGACTTGCTCGTAAGCTGCCCCACCGTGACGACGCCTTCTTGAAGCCCGGGGAGCCCTTCTTGAACTGGACCGCGGGCCCCGTCGCCGACCTTAAACCGTGGTAGCTAGCCAATGTTTCCAATCCCATATGCGACTAAAAACTATATGCGAATAGGAGTCTCATTTGAGTTCGGTGCTAGTTTTAAAAATATATAGAAAAGTGAGTTAGACAAATATAATTGAATGTGTCCCACTTTTATATACTAATTAATTTTATAATAGAACGTGAGTGGAAAGATATAGTTGAATGTAATACCTAGGGGTGGCAAAATGGGTAG
Source organism: Salvia splendens (assembly GCF_004379255.2). Classification (NCBI taxonomy): domain Eukaryota; kingdom Viridiplantae; phylum Streptophyta; class Magnoliopsida; order Lamiales; family Lamiaceae; genus Salvia; species Salvia splendens. The sequence goes on from NC_056040.1 coordinate 13,269,395, forward strand.
TGGGTAATGGGTAATTCCCATTTCGACCCGTTACCCGCCGGGTATTGGGTACCCGCTACTCGGCGATAACGGGAAATGGGGTGGGATCGGGTAGTGTGTTATAGAGTTTCGCAGGTAGCGGGTATACCCATTAGTCCCGATGATACCCGATATTATTAGCAATATACAATCATTTAATACTTTATAGAATCTAAGAGTTCTTTTTGAAACATTTTTATATTCCAATGAATATGCAGTTGAAAACTCACCAGAACTAACTATAGAGTTCCCCTCACTTTTATTCCTACTCTATTCAAAGCTTACCATCAAAATTAATACAGGAAATTAGAAAAAACATTGTCAGTTATTAGGGTTTTCAATTTTTTTATTTTAGCTAATTAGTAACAAATATTTTATGTACTGAAAATTTATTCTCTTATAAATTTATTTTCGGATTGAGTACGGGGCGGGTATTGGGACAACAAATTTGACTGAAACCGGGTATGGGTACCCGACTTGTCGGGTACGGGTATCAGTGGGTAACCCGTTTCGCCAACTAATACCTATCTACTATTGATTAAGTTATGATTGATAATTGGAATGGAGGGACAATGATATGGAGTACTAGCTATAATAAATGTATTATAGACTACTGCGTATCTTATATTAAAAATTGTGATGATATTCTCTAAATAGATCTATGATTTATAATAAATGTACATATATGAAATGTGAAAGGTATGAAACATAAAATTTGATATTGACTTATTTCAAAAATTACAAAATTTTACTAATATACTTATTCTTCTATACTTAACTTTTTGTTATGCACATTTATTACTATTATACGGACTCCAATTTTCAATTTAGATAGTATATGATCATAAACATGCACATGCACATGTGCATTGATTTATTACCAAATTAATAGATTTGTTAGTAATTTTTCTATACTTAATTGTGTTATGCCCATATATGATTATTATTTATATAATGAAATATGAAACAGTTTGGAAAAAAAATTAATAAAATTAAAGGAGCTTGTGTGGAACACTGGTAATTACTACTAGTACTATTTAAATGGATTGCCCTACATTCAAGTGTCGTATTTTTTAAATCAATGAGTTTCTCATTACCAGTGCTGAGCTTAGGTGTAAAAAATGTGCGCAATCTCCTCTTCATTTTTGGCCTTTTTACATATTTAATTTTTGTTTATCTTCCAAATGACTACCACACATCCAAATTCTTTGTTCCTATGGCAGAGCCCCAGACAAATTTCAACCACGTCATTTTCGGTCTCATAGGGTCCAAGAAGACATTGCATTATAGGAAAGAGTACATAGAGTCATGGTGGAGGCCTAATGTGACACGTGGAGTTTTGTACATGGACGAGGCTCCAACAGGAGACCTTATGCCTTGGTCCGACGCCTTGCCCCCCTTTAGGGTCTCGGACAATCTAACGAAGTTATAGCAAGAGACCAAGGCACGGCTCCCAAAAACTATCCGCATGGTCCACGGGATCATGGAGGTGGTGCGGGAGATGCGCGATGCGAACATTAGGTGGATCGTGATGGGGGACGACGACTCTATTTTTTTCGTGGAGAATATGATCGACGTTCTTAGAGGATTCGATCATCGGAAGTACTACTATATTGGGGGGCAATCAGAATTTATTTTAAGCTATCCTCTTGCAAAAGCTCTTGCAAGTGATATGGAGAATTGTCTAAGACGATATACTCAATTCTTCACATCTGATACTCATACTATGTATTGTATTGCTGATATTGGTGTCAATCTAACTCCTCTCAAAGGATTTCATCAGGCATTATTATTAATATGTTGTACAATATATTTATAGCACTCTAATATCTTATTTATAGCACTTTAATATCCTTTTGGCAGATCGATTTACGCGGCGACCTCTCTGGATTATTATCCTCACATCCAAAATTTCCACTACTCTCACTACATCATATAGACTTGGTAGAACCAATATTCCCGGGCATGGAGCATCAACAGTCGATACGCCACCTCATGGAGGCAGCTACGGCTGACCAATCCTGTATGCTGCAGCAGACCATTTGCTACAATAGGGAGAGCAATTGGTCCGTGTCCATTTCATGGGGCTACTCTGATAGGCTTTGGATCGCCTATCGGACTAAGAGCACTCGTGACTGTGTTGAATCGAAGAAATTGGAACCCTAGTTTGAGTGCTAGAGTTTGTCGAGAACCAAGAATGAGAAAAAGGGTTTGTTCTTATTTCTCAATGCATAAAATCTAATGGAATTCTAGTATTTATAGAATCCTCAACCCTAGACGGTTCGACCTAACCTAGTTCGTCTCGGGAAAGAACCGACAAGAACACCCGAGGATCAAAATAAAAGACTCAAAGATATCTTGCTTGGTGAGCAAGATATCATCAAAATAAATATTCTGACATTAAAATAAGAAAGGAAATAAACGACATTTTATGGAAGGGGACTATTCATCCACGAAACGGGCTGGCTTCTTTGAGGCTCTCTTCGGCCTTCATTGTTTGATCTCTTGCGTTGGGCCTTGACGTTTCTCCTTTGGTCGGATTGTCTCGGCCCTTGTCTCATCCATCTCGTCATGTATCGTTGAGGCCCTATCAACTCCCTCCCCCAAAGGAGCCACCTTGTCCTCGAGGTGCAAGTGTGAATAATCATGCATCAAGCTAACAACGGGCTCCCAAGAGGGTACCGCCTTCGCGTCGGACGACCAATGCACCAACCACTGGTCTTGGGAGAGGCCATGCACCAGCACTGTTCGAGCAGCAGAAGCCCGAACTGGGAACTCCCGAGGGCGTCCATTCAACAAGTTAGATGGGGGCAGCACATGCAGCGAATCCGCCAACTGCTCGACGAATGGTCGAAGTAATGAAACGTGGAATACATCGTGGATCCGACTATCCGCGGGCGACTGAAGACGATACGCAACCTTCCCAATTCTCTCCAAAACCACAAATGGGCCGTAGTAACGGTGCCCCAGTTTGGCCGAGATTGGGCGCCCTACAGAATGCTGTTGGTGCGGCTGAAGTCGTAGCAGCACCCTGTCCCCAACGCTGAACTCGACATCCTTTTTGTGGCGATTGGCGTTGTTCGCCATTGCCAGTTGGGACCGACGAATGCGGTCTTTCAACAACTGAAGCAACTCCTCTCGCTCCTTCAAGATCTCAACAACCGTGGCATTGTGGGATGGCCGGGAGTATGTATCAAACAGATTCGGGGGCTCACGGCCATATAGAGCCCGATACAGAGTCATACCAATGCTCACGTTTACCGAGCAATTCAGTGCGAGCTCCGCCCACGGAAGCAACTGAGACCAGCGGTGTGGGCATTCAAATGTGTAAGCACAAAGGTATTGCTCCAAAGCCCGATTCGTCACCTCCGACTGTCCATCGGTTTATGGATGATAGGCCGTAGTGAATTGGAGCTTCGTCCCACTCAAGGAGATTAATTCCGTCCAGAAGTCACTGACAAAAATCGCATCCCTATCAGATAAGAGTTTCTTAGGGAATCCATGCAATTTCACAACCGTGTCCACAAATAGCCGCGCCACTCTCGGAGCGTCGAAGCCTGTTTTGAGAGGACCAAAATGTGCGTACTTGGACAAACGATCCACAATGACCATGATTGCAGTGAAACCATGCGATTGCTGAAGGCTGACGATAAAATCCAAAGAAGCAGCCTCCCAAACACAATTCGAAATTGGCAGAGGCTGAATGTGCCCATTCGGTTTGTCACGGATATACTTCGTCGCCTGGCAAGTTAAGCAAGATGCAACAAAATTGCGAATGTCTGAACGCATACCTGGCCAATAAAATGAACTAGCCACACGTGCAAACGTACGCTTGTCACCCGGATGCCCCGCCGTGGGAGCCGAATGGCATTCGGTCAGGATATCCTTGAGTGTCGTCGACCCTCGGCTCAAAAGCAACCGATGCTTAAAGAAAAGTAACCCATCGCGGACTGACACATGAGGTGGACCGTTTCCATCAACCACCGCCTGATGCAGCTCTAATAGGTCGGACAAAGTCGAGTTCTCTAGTCTGATCACCTCCAGAATGGCCGACGTTGGCCGGGCCGAAAGGGCGAGCACCGTTGCCGCATCAACCGTAGACACTCCAGCTGTCGGGATAGGGCGTCAGCCACCTGATTTGATGCCCCAGATTTATACTCGATCGTGAATTTAAAACCCATCAACTTCCGCAGGTAGAACTGTTGGTCGGGTGTCTGCACGACCTGAGAGAGTAGGTCCTTTAAACTTCGTTAGTCGCTCTGAATCACGAATTCCCGACCAATGAGGTATTGCCTCCATTTTTGCACCGCCTCCATGATGGCATATAGTTCCTTATGATAAGTAGATGCCAACCGTCGACGAGGGCCTAATTTCTTGCTAAAGTAGGCGATGGGATGACCATCTTGCAATAAAACTGCGTCAATGCCCAGATCGGAAGCGTCGGTCTCAACCACGAACGGGACAACAAAGTTGGGCAGATGGAGGACCGGGGCTGAACACATGGCTGCGTAGAGGGCCAAAAAACTCATGGTCGTCTCATCGGACCAAGTGAAGGCGTCCTTTTTGAGGAGCTCCGTAAGCGGCACCGCGATCAATGAATAATGCTTGACGAATCTGCGATAATAGCCGGTGAGGCCCAAGAAGCCACGCAGTTGTTGACGTTGGATGGAAGCGGCCAAGCAGACATCGCCTCGAGTTTCGCTGGATCTGCCCTAAGTTCGCCGGTTGAGATTATGTGCCCCAAATAGTCAATTGTCGTACTGCAAAGGAACACTTGGAGCGTTTCACGTAGAACTCATTTACCCCCAATATTTCCAGCACCCGACGGAGGTGGGTGCCGTGCTCCTCCATGGAACTGCTATAAACCAAGATATCGTCGAAGAAGTCGATCATAAATTGTCGCAGGAAAGACTGAAAAATACTGTTCATAGCTGTCTGAAACGTCGATGGTGCATTTGTCAAGCCAAAAGGCATGACAAGAAACTCGAAATGGCCGGTATGAGTGCGGAAAGCCGTTTTGTGTATGTCACTGACGTGCATCCGGATTTGATGGTAACCGGAGCGGAGATCAAGCTTGGAGAAAATCCGAGCAACGTGGAGTTCATCAAATAATTCATCCGCTGTCGGAATTGGGAAGTGATCAGGTGTTGTGGCGGCGTTCAGGGCGCCATAATCCACACAGAAGCGGAAACTGCCATCCTTCTTTCGAACGAAGAGGACCGGGGAAGAGAAGGGGCTGGTGCTATGTTGAATAACCCCCTGTTTGAGCATCTCCACAACCAGACGCTCTATCTTCGTTTTCTGGAAATAAGGATATCGATACGGCCGTACATTCACAGGTTTGGTGGTTGTTGACAAGTGAATCCGATGATCCCACTTCCACGGCGGGAGCAGTTTAGATGGGACCTCAAATACCGACCCAAATTCTTCCAGAAGAGTGTCGATCACTGGGTCTAGTGCAGCAGATGCTGCCTCAGCGGGGGGCGGGGTCTCAGGCGAGTCAACTGGTGGGAGCGGGACCAACTCAAACATATCTGTGTCGTGATCGCTGCTAATTAAAGAAAATAAGTTGTTATATGAGATCTCCTTTGGCAGGGCACCCTCTCCCTTCAAGAAAATCGGACGCTCAGCCTAGTCAAAGCGCATCGTCAAATCCTGAAAATTCTGTGTCACATCACCCAAATCCTGGAGCCATTGGACCCCTAGTATAACATCCAGACCCTCCACTTGCAAGAGGAAGAGGTCAATATGAAACTGGTGTCCCTGCAACATAATAGGAGTTTCCAGTGATGCCAACGTACATTTCAAAGAGGCACCATTGCCTTCAAAAACCCAAAAAGGAGTAATGTTATGGAGAGGGAGACTTAGCTTTTCCGCGACGGCGGGTTTGATGAAGTTGTGCGTGCTTCCGCTGTCGATTAGTATAGAACCTGTCTCGCCGTTGATCCGGCCATGCATCCGAATAGATTATGGTTTAATCTTTGGGTACAAGACGTGAATACTGGACACGGCCCCTGTAATGGCCAAAATCTCTCCGTCGTCGCCAAACTCCAAGTCATCTGTCTCTGTTGGGTCATTGTCCTCGTCACTGCCCATAAAAGAGTAAAATTTCTTACTGCAAACTTGGGCTCTGGTGTAAGGCTCTGGGCAATAATAACATAGGCCCTTTCGTGCTCGCTCAGCTCATTCAGCGGCCGAAATCCAGACTATAGGGAAGTCCGACGGGGGCAGTAATTCCCGTGCCGGTTTCTGTTGGGGTTGGTGGTCACGGTTAGCGGGCGCCGCTGTCCCTGCCCGAGTGGACCAGTTCGGTCGATTGTTCTGCTGACCTGAAAGGCCTGGCAAACTGCTAACTGTTGGGCCATTGCGAACGCATCCTGAAGCGTAGCCGGTCGTCTCGTCAGCAGTTCGTGTTTGAGTGATGGGCGAAGGCTTGCAACGAATAGAGACGTGAGGGTTTCCTCCCCCACATGTTTCACCTTCTGTAGTGTGGCTTCGAACGCAGTTTGATATGCCTCGACTGACGACGTCTGCTTCAGGGAGGCCAGGTGCCCCACATAGTCCTCATATAAGTCGGGGTCGAAACGTTTCCCGACGGCCATCAAAAAGCCCTTCCAGTCCTTAGAAACAACGTTATCCTCCCAATATGTCAGCCATTCCTCCGCCGCATCATCAAATAAGAATGATGTCAAGTATAAACGGTCGTTCAGCGGAGTAAAGCTGTGATTGTAGTGCTTCTGTATCTTTCGGATCCAACTCACCACGTTTTCTCCGTTAAAGCGAGGGGCTCCAGTGGACAGCTTCGGGTGGTTATCTGGATCAAAGTCAATCGGTTTGGTGGTCACAGATGGCGGCAGGGACCACACGCGAGGAGCTGGTGTGCCGACAGCTGGTTCAGGGGGTCGCGGTTGTTGGTTGCTGACCGCGGCGGCGAGTTTGAGCAGCGAGTCATCAAGGTTTTTGTTGACGATGGCTTGGTGGCGAGCAAAGGACTCCTGCTCGTGCTTGCGGGACATCATTTTTTTCTCATATTTGGCAGCACGAATCCGCATATCGAACAACATCTCCCCAATTTCCTGCGTGGTGTACTCATGAGGCTTGTCGTCGGGGTCGGAGTTGTCGCCGACGGAAGGCATGGTGCAGTCGCAGAGGAGGAAGAGTGGTCAATGAAGCACCAGATGATAGGCTTTGGATCGCCTATCGGACTAAGAGCACTCGTGACTGTGTTCAATCGAAGAAATCGGAACCCTAGTTTGAGTGCTAGAGTTTGTCGAGAACCAAGAATGAGAAAAAGGGTTTGTTCTTATTTCTCAATGCATAAAATCTAATGGAATTCTAGTATTTATAGAATCCTCAACCCTAGACGGTTCGACCTAACCTAGTTCGTCTCGGGAAAGAACCGACAAGAAAACCCGAGGATCAAAATAAAAGACTCAAAGATATCTTGCTTGGTGAGCAAGATATCAGCAAAATAAATATTCTGACATTAATATAAGAAAGGAAATAAATGACATTTTATGGAAGGGAACTATTCATCCGCGAAACGGGCTGGCTTCTTCGAGGCTCTCTTTGGCCTTGTTTGATCTCTTGCGTTGGGCCTTGACGTTTCTCCTTTGGTCGGATTGTCTTGGCCCTTGTCTCATCCATCTCGTCATGTATTGTTGAGGCCCTATCAAACTCCGCCCACATATACGAGAAAATCATGCCTCGAAGCGCCCTGCAAAGGCCCCTCGAGACATTCCAGCCATTGAAGACCAGATCCGCACGACCGTATTTTATGTTTGATACGATTGTACCTTCTAATAATTCATGTTATGCCCCCCATGTCTTCTTCTTTGAGAAACTAGACAAGGTCTCAATGGGAATCCTCACCACCTACTCTCGAGCCAAGCCTCGCGGCCTACCGCCTTGCTCTCTAACTTCTCAATATAAACCTGATCTCATCTCCCAAATCACTGTCTTCCCCCCCCCCCCCCCCAAATAAGCGGAAATTGGTAAATGTGAATTTTTTTTATAGACTATACATTTGATAATTCACCTAAATTTCATTTTCATCTTAGTTAAAGAGAGTAGGGGTTTTTTTTGGATTAAAAATGAATTTAAATTTAAAGGTCGTGTCATAAAGGGCTCGAACCTGAGACCTCAGACATTAACTTCTTTATCGTTTGGTCAACTCACACGCATTATTGTTATTATTATATGGTACGGTCTCCGTATAATATAATTATTCTACTCTAATATTTTATTTAATACCCTTGTTGTAGATCGATTTACGCAACGATCTCTCTGGATTCTTATCTTCACATCCAAAATCCCCACTACTCTCACTCCATCATTTACACACGGTTAAACCAATATTCCAGGGCATGGACGGTCACGAGTCAACACGCCATCTCATGGAGGCGGCTACGGCTGACCAGTCCCGTATGCTGCAGCAGACCATCTACTACCACAAGCAGAGCAATTGGTCCCTTTCCAATTCATGGGGCTACTCCGCCCACATATACGAGCAAATCATGCCTCGAAGCCACCTGCAAAAGCCCCTTGAGACATTCCCTCACGCCCCTTTTATACGAGATTACCTTCTAATGATTCATGTCATGCCCCCCATGTTTTCTTCTTTGACAAACTAGACAAGGTCTCATTGGGAATCCTCACTACATACTCCCGAGACAAGCCGCGTGGCCTACCACCTTGCTCTCTAGCTTCTCAATATAAACCTGATCTCATCTCCCATATCATTGTCCTTTCCCCGCCAACTAAGCGGAAAGAGGTAACTGTGATTTTTTAATACACCATACATTTGATAATTCACCTTACTTTCATTTTCATCTTTTATTATGTTTTTACCTACTGTTTTATAGAGTAGTATTTTTTTTTCTTGTTAGATGGATCGATGCGAATGTTGTGATGTTGTTGGTGTGGGTAGGCACTGGCACATCTGTGGAGGTCAAGCTGAGGGAATGCAGGGTGAATGAAGTCATTGCTTAAGCTAACTGTATTATAGCCCCTAATATTAGTGCACCTTTAATTTATTATGAGAATTCAATCTATAAGATTACACCGTGGGGGGAGTTTTATTAGATTTGTTATATGCTATATGAGCAGTGTACTTACAACCACTAATCAATTTTCACTTCTTCGAATGCAATGAAACTTCAAAACTGTAAAATAAGGTTAGAAGCAACCCAGTTAATAGTTAACTACAAACACTATCCCGTTGGCATTTAGCATAGACGAGAGAATTCGGAAGTGGATGAATAACAACACCAAAAATGTGTTGCAAAGCTATTACACTTGTATCTTAGCTAGCTGGTTGCTCTATGATCCTCGAGCAAACCTAGAGTGAAGATTAACAAGTGTCAATAAATCATATTTCTTCCCTCCATTTTAAACCAATATATTGCGAAAAACTGCAAATCGGAAAATGCATCGCCCAAACAAAGTCAAACTAGAACAAACTAGGCAAAACAATGCCATAAACTCTGCCCATGAAGGAATCAAGCCTAACAAAAAGTTCCTAATTATAAACTTGCATTTATGATAAATATACGGTCTCATCTATCCATATTAATGTTTATATTCGTCCGCAACCATAACATGTATTAGTCCAAGGAGCGCCTATTAACTAATTGCAATTTACTTCAAAGTTAACAACTAAGAATTGAATACTGATAAATACTCCCTTCGTTCCTTGTTAATAGAGACATTTCTTTTCGGCACGGAGTTTAAGAATAGTGTGCTAAGTGGATGGTGAAAAAAGTAAGAGAAAGTAAAATAAAAGAGATGTAGAGACAATAAAGTAAAAAAGGAGAATTACTTTTTGCCAAAAATAGAAATTACTCAATTAACTTGAAATTTTTCAAAATAGAAAAATGACTCTATTAACATAGTAAGGAGGGAGTACCTAGCATATACTGATACACATAACTGCCACTTTTATGCGTCATTATATATTAGTATATCAACAATTAAATGCCTATGTATCACTTGCAATGGACAAATCCTTTACTTTCAATCACCTATATAATTTTGTCCATTTCAACCCTCTAGACTTTTCCCATTTGGCTGGGTTACTCTTTTTAAAAAAAAATATATTGACCCATCATGTTTAGTTTCGTATACAAATACAACTATAATACTCTATAATAGTATTATACTCTTCTCTCTCTTTTATTTCACTTATTTTAAACGTTGTTTGTATCCATATTCTGGAACATGCCACAAAAGTCTTGTGATTTGCGCCAATATCATGTTACTATAATATGCTTGTACTAACTAGATTATATGTGTATGTCCATTAATTAATAACCTAATCGTAGAAAAGAGCATTGTTTTACTACTTTTTTACTATACAAATCCAAACACTAGCTCTTCTTGATTCTCCCACCACCAAAAATGGCTGCAAACCTTGCAATAATCATGGTAACAATCCTATTCCTAGTCATTCATCATCAAACCACTCCCACCACGGCTGCTACAAATGTCGTGAAAACCGAGGTTTTCCGATCGCCAGAGATGGTGATGGAGCCCGGATTAGTCTCGAACAAGGACTACTTCAACGTCGAATTCCCACGTGGACACATCGGACTGAAGAGCTTCAACGCGGAGTTAGTCGATGAGAGAGGAAATCTGTTGCCTCTCCATGAAGTTTATCTCCATCACTGGGTTCTCAACCGATACTTTGCTCGGGAAAACCGTAGTGGCGCTGATGATCTGAGCATCGTGAGAAACAGTGGGATTTGTGGGAATAGATTGACGCAGTATTTTGGTGTGGGAGCAGAAACGCGGAGAACATCAACTTATATTCCTCACCCCTACGCAATTCAAGTCGGAGATCCGGCCACTATCCCGGAAGGTATACTCTCTTCGTCAATAGATTCTTTTCGGATGACATGAATTTTAATGTGAAATTGATAATATTGGATCCAACTTATTAGTAGTTCAATGTGTAATGAAAATATTTCTAAAAATAGAAAGTAAACTAATTTTGTGGAACATACTAAAATGACAAAAAAAAGCAATTTTTTTTTGGAGAGAGAGTGAGTATGAAAATAGATAAATTAACTTAATTTTCTAGTATAAAAATTTAAAGATTAATAAATATATATGTACCATTTGTACAGGGTATGAGGAAGGGTGGGTGCTGAATGTGCACGCCATTGACACGCGTGGTGCAGATGATAAAATGGGATGCACGGAGTGCAGGTGTAATCTCTACGGTTTTTCTGAAGCCGGAGGTGGATTACACTGCTGTCCTGATGATGGTAGATGCAGACTCAAACAAGGATTTCGTGGCGAAAACAAAACTATTTATTTGAGGTATACTGTGAAATATGTGGATTGGGATTCGTCTTCAATTGTACCCGTTGATATTTACATTCTCGACGTCACTGATGTTTGGACAAAGGCTGATCAATCCAAAGGAATCAGAGCTACTCACTATTGTAAGGTAACTGATGTTCAAATTCAAAAACTTAATTTGTGTTAGAATGGTATTCTAATTAGATTGATGAGTTGTTGTGTAGGTTGAATATGGAGTTGAATCTTGTGGTGTTGGAGTTGAGAAAGATGGCTGCGTTGATACCAAAAGTGTGACTTTTAGTTTTCCGGTTGGTGGAGAAGTGGTGTATGGGGTTGGGCACCAACATGCCGGGGGTGTTGGCACCACACTATATGACCAGGTAACTTTTTCTATTTCTCCGACGTCGGATGGTTTGAACCCAACAAATGCATACTGATTAGTCCATTTGACATGTGTATTTGAAACAGGGAGGAAGAACCATATGCTCATCGAAGCCAATATACGGGGAAGGAAATGAAGCTGGAAACGAGGCTGGTTTTATCGTGGGGATGTCCACGTGTTACCCGACACCGGCTGCACCAGTCAAGATTTTGGCAGGAGAGACACTCACTCTTGTATCAAACTATAGTAGCGTTGAAAGCCATACAGGAGTCATGGCCTTGTTTTACCTCTTACTTGCTCACTCTCAACCAAAGCCTCTTCCAACTCTGGTCAGTTTTTCCCAACACCAAAAATAATTACTACTACTATTAATTCCATAGATGTATCATTTATTTTTGAATTTGGGTTACAACTTACAGGCGTCTAAATTTATGATGGTTCCCGAATTCGTTTGGCCGATTGTCCTTTTGGGAGTTGTTGTTATTGTTGTCGTTGTCGCGTGGAAGGGTATAATTGGAAACTCAGAAGGTTATGAAACTATACCATGAGCTTGCGATTAATATCTAAGTTGCCTCATTATTTTTGTGGACCTAATGTATAGTTATGCTAAATTTCCATAAATCGATATATCAAGCATGGGCTAGCTTCTCTTGTAATAAATAAATTATAGATGTTCTAGCTCGTGTATAGGGGGGTACACACTACACATACTTGTGAGGTCTATTTTCTGCAAAAAGATGATAATGTTCCCGTAGTCTATTTTCGAAAAAAATAAATATTATCATATGAGTTATAACAACCCTTAGTATCTGATATATCTGTAGTGTCGTAACAGTCGTATACTCGTATGCACATACTCATCGAATAAAATTGTCTTCATGAATTTCAATGTACTCCTTTTGTTCCCTATCAATAGAAACTTAATTATTTGGAGAAAAAACATATTTTAATGTGAAATTAGTAAAATAAAAGAGAGCAAAGTAGTTGATATAGTGTTCTTGAATATAATGGATTTCACATTATTAATAATGTATTGCCTGATGAAAAATTTTGAAAATTAAAAATGAATTAATCTTGGTAGGTGAGCCTCGTAGTAAATGAGTATATATTCTGGGACCTATTGAAGTACTAGTACTATTATTTAGAGTTCTTGTGGCTACATTGCTCAAGTTACAAGATTCAATATAGTTCTAAATGACACTCCATTGATTTTATAGTTCAACTATGCCATTAATTATGCGACTTAGGACAAGCAAATTATACAATTGAGTTATTGAGTTGATCTGATAAAGATCTAAATTCAAACTCAAATATGATCGGCTAAGAAAATCCCCAATCTAAATTTAAACAACTTACTACTATCTACTACTAATTTGCTTATATTGTGATTTAGAATAGAGGGGTTTTTTTGTTCTTTATGATAACTTTCATTACTTTTTGTTATTGTTTCCATTTTGATCTATTTTTATAATGTACTGTTAGCACTTAGCATATTGAAAATTTTTAAGCAAGAGGTGTGCTATCATTAGGCTTTGGCACGAGCATTTAAATAATAAGCTTAATTTTTCAGTCATTTATGAAAGCAGCATCGTTTTGGTCTTGGTTTCAGATGGTCGTTGTAGTATAGTGGAAACTAAGTAATGTCACGTATGTCACCTGGTTCAGTTCCCGGTAATGGCGATTTTTTTTTGTTTTTTTCATACATAACCTTCAACTTTGGCTCAGATATAAATCTGAATGGGAAAATAATGGTAATTATCTTTTTAACCTAAATAAACATATTAATTCATCTATGTAACTATGTTCACGTTTGACAAAATATTCAACCATTTTCATTTACTGACCATAAAAATCCTATATTTTCTTTTTATGACCGAATTGAGTGTGACTAGAGGCCACATTTTGTTGTTTATTTTAGTGTAATTGGATTAACTTGATTGATCAATATTGTTATAATGAGACATCATACAAGTTTGAAAAGTGCGGAGTGCACGCTTTTTTGAATTCATTATGATTAGACAGGGGTTCGGGGGCAACGCCCCCGAGTAGCGGGGTCCAAGGGGCGGGAGCCCTTGGCTGGGGTCGAAGGACTAATTCATCCGGAAATATAATTTCTGATAGTCGAAGGACTAATTTGCAATTTTCGAAACCCTTTGGAAAACGAGTTAAAATGGGTTACGAAACGAAGAGACACAACGTTTCATGAAAAGACTCGACGTTTCGTTTCAGGCCTCTTCTTGATCATTTTCGGTTCAAAGTGAGGATCGCAGAATTAACATACAAAACTTCTAAACCTGAATTGTATCCGATCAAATATTGGTAGAACAACCAAATTGATTTGATCTGAAAGTGTTTCACGCCTTTCAGGATATCCTATTGTTCACATTTGAGTAAATATCCCTAATACATTTGTATATGGTAAAATTGCTTTTGAATGCAAAACGAACATAATATTTTAGTGAGGGAACATTTTTTTGTCCGGGAACTTTGCGAATGTATCAATTCTGGTCTGTAACATTTGAAAATACTATATTTTAAGGTCCATTAATTTCGATATAATATTGTTTGAGCTACTTTTTTTTACAATTTCATGGAGTACTTTTTTGGCGAAAATACCCATCTTTTTTCTTTATTAAAATATTTAATTTATCTCTTTAAATTTTTTTTCCCTTTCTTCCTTTTTTTCTCTATTCTTCCCCATTTTCCCTTCTCAAAGGGCAAAAAAAATTTAAGAGATAAATTAAATATTTTTACTATGAATAATTTTCAAATACCCTCAAATGTTAAAAAGTTCCTTAAATGTCAAAAAGTTAGAGGGAACATTTTTTATGGTCCACGAACTTTATCAAACTATCATTTTAGGTCTGTGAACTTTCAAAATATCATTTGAGGTCCGTCAACTACGAGTTAATATCAGTTGAAGTAATTTTTTTTACTATTTTCATGTTTTTTTGGGCAAAAATACTCTCCATGACATGAAGGCAATTTCAAAACTTTGGATAGTTTGACAAAGTTCGCAGATCATGGATCTTTGGATAATTGGATTTGTGCCACAATTCAATATTTCACTAATTAAATTAGAAATCGATTTAATTCAAATCCAAACTTAAATAGAATTATTTGCTGCTATAGATATAATTTGATTGGTCGTCCAAACCGAAATTACAAGTATTCTGTGACTCTGATTTAATTAAATTATTTTACGCGTTAAAGATATAAATATCCATTAATTGAGGATATTATAATACCGGGCTCTTCCAGAATATGTTTCATTACAATAACGAAATATCCTCACAATTTGATAAGTCAAAGTAGTTTTCACTTAAAATGTTTAGAGCTAGCTTGATACATGACAACACAATTGGGTAATTTTTTTAGTAGGGTTTCTTTGTTCTATAATTTATATTTGACTAATTTCCATGAGATATTGACATACATGAGACAACTTGTTACGAGGAAACGGTTTTGTTTAGACTTCCATCAAAATCAGTCCGAAATATTTGGGTTGAAGTATAAAAAAATCTAACTATTTAGGTACAAATAATTAACACTAATAAGGAAGGGGGAGTGATCAATTGCGAACTCATCATTTAATTGTTAACTACAACTAATTTAAGACTATATAATTTTAGAAATATTGTAGTCTACAATTTGCTATATGCAAATTTATTTTTATTTTTTAATATTAAAAAGATGGGTTTTTTCTTCTTTTGTTCTAAACTACATTTAACATTCCTTAAGTGTACTGGACTTTTTTTTTATTCCGCATTTGGGAGAGACGCATGACCCTCATGTGTCTCCTTTTAATGAAACGCATGACGGAGATGCGTCTTTTATAGAGACGCATGAGGGACATGAGTCGTTAAATTTTTAATTTTTTTTCTTTATTTTTTTTGAAAGACGCATAAGCGTCATGCGTCACAGGCAAAGACGCATAAGGGTCATGCGTCTTTCATTTTTTAATTTTTAATTTTAAATTTTTTATTTTTTATTTTTATTTTTAATAGTGCCTTTAAGTTAAATATGAAATGAAAGATAGCTGACAAATTTAATTTGAGGTGTGCATATCCGTCTAATAAAAAAAGAAAAAAACCCATTTGTTGGAGGAAGGATAGCTGACAAAATTCACACCCGTTCCGCCCGATCAATTAATTTGATGTCAAAGCAACCAAAGACCACCTTAAAGAAAGGAATTATACGAAGAGTAGAGTGCGTCAATGAAGGTTGCTATACAAATAAAAATAAAATAAAATAGCTGACAAAATTCACACCCGTTCCGCCCGATCAATTAATTTGATGTCAAAGCAACCGAAGACCACCTTAAAGAAAGGAATTATACGAAGAGTAGAGTGCGTCAATGAAGGTTGCTATACAAATAAAAAAAAATAAATAAATAAAATAAAAAATAAAAAATAATAAAAAATAAAAAATAAATAAAAAAATGAAAGACGCATGACCCTTATGCGTCTTTGCCTGTGACGCATGACGCTTATGCGTCTTTCAAAAAAAATAATGAAAAAAATTAAAAATTTAACGACGCGTGTCCCTCATGCGTCTCTATAAAAGACGCATCTCCGTCATGCGTTTCATTAAAAGGAGACGCATGAGGGTCATGCGTCTCTCCCAAAGGCGGAATAAAAAAAAAGTCCAGTACACTTGAGGAATGTTAAGTGTATTCTAGAACAAAAGAAGAAAAAACCCTTAAAAAGATAATAGCAACTATCAAATTTAGGGTTTAGAAACACAATGTCAATACAGTGTATGAAATACATCAACACAAAGACATGACAATGTCAATTTCATATTGCCATTGTACAAGGATTGTATTGACATATTATGTGACGTGTATTGATATAAAGTTGTTAACGAAATTTATGAAAATTTTTGATTTTTTTTCAAATTTTGACATCAGAACATATGCAAGTGAGATCTCGTTATAATCTTTATGAAATTATCTTTAATTTGATATATGTTCGAAAAAATAATTTAAATTGAGAAAGTTATATGCGTTTTAAAGTTATGGGATATTTTTCAAAAGTTAGTTAAGACTAATTTGTTGTAAATTGATCTTAATACCATTATTCACATTTTTTGTTGATCGTATTGACATTCCGGGAAGTATTGAGTTAGCAATATAACACTCCCCAATAGGGAAGAATGGTGTTCGAGGACAAAACATTTCGTTTTTACATCTAATACATTTATATTAATAAACATAAAAATCTAATAAAAATAGTGGAAATTTTCTAAATGAAAACGAATTGCTGTTATTGTAATATTACTATGCACCACGTCACAGAGGCGTTTCTTGCTTGATAATGCTTAGTATTGGTTGGAGGCTAAGAAAAGAAAAATCTAAGCTAAATTCCATTGTAATTTCCTCTCCATTTTCTTGATTTGCATGAGAAATACCCCCAAACTTTCTATTGGTTGCATCGTTCATTCCCTAGCTTTTAACCTATTCTTTTGTGGGATTTTATTAAAATAACACACCTTAATAGTACTATATATAGACCACACAAATCACAATCAAGTTCCACTTCTTCCTTTACCAACGTAATTACGATTCAAAGCACTATTTTTTCGTGGGCTCAACTTAGGAAGATTGTCTTTCTCTAAGCTCTCTCCCTTAACGGCTCCGCTTGCACTCAAGGTTAGTCCCCTCGAGTTTCGAGATTAGGAGCCGTTGGGTTGAGAGCTGAGAAATCGCCAATCTTCTAACAAAAACCCCGCTTGAATGTATATGGATTGCTATATATTTATAGAGCTAGGTTTTTATAGATTACTTGAATCCTTAATTATGTATTTCTGCATTGAGCATTTCATTATCGTCTCCATGGTTTATTTTCCTTCTTCAACTCCATACATAATTTGGTTCTCATCAAAATGGTTGAGGGAAGATTATTTGTTTAGTTCACTAACGAGTAAGGGTAAATTAAGTGCCTTTGCCTAGTCTAGTCTAGGTCTTGCGATCCTAAAATAAAATTGAATGTATCTGAGTGAAAATTTGGCATCACTTTTAATTATTTATAGGTAAGTTTGGTACGAAATTAAATTACGTGTAACACTTGACAAAATCAAATGGGCCGTTTTGATGTATTTTAATTTCTTGTGGTGAAACTCCTAAGTTTGTAGGAATAAATTAAATGGTAGCATGAGTTAATTTATTCTATGCTTTTAGTATATGCTCATGATATTTCTTAGTTCAAAAATTGAATTTCGAAGAATGAGAATATCATGTTAAGTTATTCACTTGAAGGAAGACTTATATATATATATATATTGTAGTATATTGTTTTGAGTTATATTCAAGAAATATCACATTGACATCAATTATGCATATATTGATGTAAATCACTGGAGTAAAAAAAACTCTATTTCACAAGAATTTTTTAGGGGAATAATATGTTGGAATCATATGCCTGGTCAAATGACTTTGACCAATAATATTTCTAACGAGACATTTAATTTTGTAAAATTAAATGATATAGCGTCAATCTACGTTTGGAGTTGATGACCGTGATATATTCATTTTCTCAAACCCGATTCCCGGTGAGTGGGAAATAATGGATTAAAGTTGTGCAAAATTGCAAACTATTTAATTAAGCTATGAGAGAAGTCATGAGATTAATTAAGAGATTTAATTATCCCACATTGAAAGTAACAAGCTTATTAAACAAGTATTTAATAAGAAGGATTATTACATGTAATAATTCTAGTGGACTAAGATGGGTTGTAGAGCTCACACGAGCACATGCGCGCGCCGCCGCCCGCCCCGCCTCCAACCCGTGTCCTTGGATCTTGGCAATTGGTTTTTGGGCTTGGTCGTGGGGCTCGGTGCTTAGGTTCGACCCGAGGCTGGTCTAGTTCTTTTTAACGTGATGAAGTCCACGTCGTGAACGAACTTAGACGCGCAGCGTGTCCCGGTACGTCCGTCCATGATCAATAATCATCCTCTCCAGCTCCGTAACAGTTTGTAACGCCTTGTAACGCTCGACAGTTACTGACTCATAATGATGACAACCATCATGGCTGTTGACCGCAGTGGACTGTGACTCATAATGATGACAACCATCATGGCTGTTGACCCATGCAGTGGACTGAACCTATAAACAGGCTAGCCATTCCATGCATTCTACACACAATTTCAAAGCATTTTACATCATAAGCTCTCTCCCTCTCTGCATTGTCTTTCTGTCGAAGCTTTGCCCTCTCCTCCATGCAGTTCGCCGGAGCTCTGCTGATAGCGGTGCTGCTTCACCAGAGACGTAGCCGTTTTATCTTTGGAGACGAAACGTCAATCCGAGAGCACTATCGGGGCGTATCTCGTCTTGCAGAAAGAAGATTTCTCAACTCGGCTAATACTGTTCACGGTTTACTGTTCCATTTTTCGTTGTAATTTCGTTTCAGTTTTTCCATTTTGTATTCCTTCTTTTGAATTGTATTACGCTCGGTTATTTCTTATAATCCAGAAACCAACGTAAAATAGATCCATGAAATTGGCCACCTTAAATTCAATAGCGTACCATTGATGTTACAAATTAATTATCATCCATTTGGCCTACACCGTGGAAAAGTGATTACGTGGATTTTGAATTTTTGAATTTTTTAAATTAGTCAAATTAAAATAATGTCATTTTGACCCTTATATAATATTCAGTTGTAATAGCAGTTTCAATTTTTATTTTTGAATTAAAAAAATCAAAATTCGTATGTTTGTATGTAAAAATACAGTTCAAATAAAAATATACTATTAAAAGTTCATTTATTCAATTGCTTGACTTAAAATAAGGGCTAGTTAGTTCTTAGTCGGCCAAACCAGGGCCTACACTTTTCTATTTTTAATAGATTTGATGTTACCTGCATAAGGGAAAGGGGGTGATCAATTGCTAACTCATAATTTAATTGCTAACTATGACTAAGTTAAGATTATAGGATTTTGGAAATATTGTGGTCTACAATTTATCATGTGTAATTTCGTTTTTTATTTTTTAATATTAAAAAGATAATAACCGCTATCAAATTTAGGGTTTAGAAATACAATGTAAATACAATGTATGAAATATATCAACACAAAGACATGACAATGTCAATACAATTTCATATTGACATTGTACAAGCATTGTATTGACATATTATGTGTCTTGTATTTTGACATCGGAACATATGTATGTGAGATCTCGTTAGAATCCTTATGAAATTATCTTTAATTTGATATATGTTAGTGCGAAAAAATAATTTAAATCGAGAAAATTATATTCCTTTTAAAGTTAATATTTTTCAAAAGTTAGTTACAACTAATTTATTGTAAATTGACCTTAATACCCTTATTTACGTTTTTTTATCGTATTGACATTTCGGGGTTGATGATCTAGACCCTTGATTTGAATATCTAATGGCTATTATTTAATTATAGTTAGCAATTGAGTATTGAGTTAACAATATAACACTCTCCTAAAAGATAATAAGAACATGTAGGGGAGTGCTATATTGCTAACTCAATACTCAATTGTTAACTACAATTAAATAATAACCATTAGATATTCAAATCAAGGGACTAGATCATCAGCCCCAGAATGTCAATACGATAACAAAAAAACGTCAACAAGGGTATTAAGGTCAATTTGTATATAACTTTTGAAAAATATCTCATAACTTTAAAACGCATATAACTTTTTCGATTTAAATTATTTTTTCACACAACATATATCAAATTAAAGATAATTTCATAAGGATTCCAACGAGATCTCACTAGAATATGTTCCGATGTCAAAATTTGAAAAAAAAATAAAAATTTTCATAAATTTTGTTAACAGTTTTATATCAATATACGTCACATAATATTTCAATACAAATGCATGTACAATGCAAATATGAAATTGTATTGACATTGCCGTATTTTTGTGTTGATGTATTTCATACATTGTATTGACATTTTATTTCTAAACCCTAAATTTGATAGTTGTTATTATCTTTTTAATAATTAAAAATAAAAATGAAATTACACATCACAAATTGTAGAACATAAGATTTCTAAAATGATATGATCTTAAATTAGTTATAGTTAACGATTAAATGATGAACTCCCTCTCTGTTTTTATATTAAAACAAAAAGTTTGACGTAAATCAACGCCCCACGCTACTACATTAGGATTATGTAGCATTTTTAATAGTACAAAAATATCATATTTATTTCAGCATTAGGTTTTCAATTCCACGTATAGAACACACTGTATCGAAAACATTCTTTTTAAGGAAACCATCCACATATATTGATGCATAATGAAAATATATATGCTCATATTATTTTGGAAAGCTGCCCCATTTCGTATAAAACTAACCTCCAAAACTACTCATATCATGTTATATAGAAGGTGTTATTAATGTTGATTTAAACTTATTAACGTCACAATCACAACAAAATCATCAGAAATTACTATATTTATTGATTTATTGCAAACATTACTACTAAATTACTTAATATGCATTCTACACTTTATAACTTTTTGTTATGCACATCCATTAATATTACATGCTTAATTTTAGTTGTAGATGTATTATCTGAAACATGCACATGTGCATTTGATTTATTCCCAAATTTAGAGATTTGATTGTAATTTATTGTATACTTTATACACATATGAGATTATTATTATTATTATTATTATTATTTGTACGGTGAAATTATTCCTAATCTGAAACAATTGTCTCAAAAATGTAAAAATATGAATTATATTAAAGGTCCCAGTTTTGAGCTTTACCGTATCTCTTGACTGTGGTTTCTAACAAATAAATCTAGGCAATCGAATAGCACCTCGAACTCTACCATCCATCATTCGAGCCTCATCCACCATTTTTGTCATGTTAACAATCCGTGTTATAAAACTTTATGAGTTCCACCTATTCCTTTTAAAGGTAAAATCACATCTCTTTTTTCAAATGTGCCAAAATCCAAGCCCAAAAATTAAACTCCATCTAAGACCATTTCCCATCAGCTCAAACATATTACAAAACATCCAAGGTTCAATGAATATAAAAAACCTCTCCTCCCCACCTTATCTTAAAATGCCATTCCATGTACTCATGGCATTCGCACAATCCCCAACATGCTTTCATACCAAAAGCAGTGTTGACCAAGCGCAAGTCGTGAAATCCTAGACCGCCGTCATTTTTAGGTCATCTACGTCCCTGTCTCAATATCATCTCATCTCTTAACTATTCATGGACCCAATTATACTTTTTACCCATTCTCTTAACTAAGAGGCAGCACTTGCAACCCTCCATCTCTTGACCATCTCATCCCTTAACTATTTATTCAATTTCATTTTTTATTTTTATTTCCAACAAATTTAATTAATATTTCATTGAAATATTAAATTAATACTAATAATTCATAAAATCATTAATAATCATGAAAATTACAACATCCGAAAATATAAAAAACACATAATTGAAATCATAATATTACAATTTATTGAAATCCGCATAATCATGGAAAGTGATGCGGTGATCGTCTAACGGTTGCTTCCTCCTCCTCCTCCCTACGTTGATCTGCTTCTAGCGATTCTTCCATCATTTGACGCATTTGCTCAAATGGATCCATGAATGGATTAAATTTGGGAGAAGAATAATATTTTGAGATGAAGAATGTATAGTGTTTGAGTGAGAATAGAGAGTTTTTTATGGTGGATAATTTGTGGGAATGATTTTATATTTATAGAAGTGATTATGGGCTTAAAAAAATAGAAAAAAAATAAAATATTGGAAAAACGGCTATAAACGGCTAGTATTTTTGGGGGATTTTTTTTAAAATTTTCAATTTTTTTCAGATTTTTTTTAAAAAAAATATTTTTTCAACGAATATAAACAACGCATACTCGCGGGCCGGCGAGTGAGCGTCACAGCCGCACGGGAGCTCGCCAACATGCTCTCGGCGGAGGGATACGGGACGAGACGAAGTGGATGCATCGCTGGCTCGATGTTGTCTCGTCTCGCCGAGACGAGACCGAGCTGGCAACGAGCCAGCGCTGCGGATACCCTTAGAACTTTTGATTTTGCTCCAAGCCACTTACTCAGTCGTTTCTTTTCTAAGGTGCTTCCGCACACGAACCCTCTAACAACCTTAACATACTCACATGCAATTTGGACGTCTCCATCGCATAGAGTGGCATGATATTTAAAGCTGATTGAGCAAGTATCACACGACCAGCAAAGGAAAGTTTGCCCGCATTCCAACTAGGGCTGACAATTTTTGACACGACACGATAACACGACACGAACCGGCACGAAAATAATGGGTTTGGGTCAGAGCTTATTGGATTCGTGTCCTTATCGGGTCGACCCGTTAAGGACACGAAAATTTCGTGTCGTGTTCGTGTCGTGTTTGTGTCGGGTTCGTGTTATCCGTTAACAATACGTGTCCGTGTCGTGTTCGTGTCGTGTTCGTGTTATCCGTTAACAAATAATATTTTAATATTATTAATTCTTATTATTTTTATTTTTAATAGGTTTAACCGTTATCAGGTCGTGTTGTTATCGAGTCGTTATCGTGTCATCTCATGTACGTGTTGTTATCGTGTCGTGTTGACCCGAATTGGTTCGTGTCGTTAATGGGTTCGTGTCGTGTTCGTGTCGTGTTCGTGTCTGAGGGTTTCGTGTCGTGTTCGTGTTCATGTTTGAGGTTTTCTTAACGGGTCGTGTTCGTGTTTGTTGTTATCGTGTTCGTGTCGTTATCGTGTCGACACGATAACGACCCGACACGCACGATTTGCCACCCCTAATTCCAACCTTCTATCTTCATCTTCAGTTTATCCAAAATATAAGCATAAGAAGATTTACTCACCCTTTGATGTAATGGGATCCCAACATAGTGGCCTAAATTATTTACCTCACACACCTAACACGTCTTTTATACGTTGTCTATTTTATCCAAGAACATTCCTAGAGAACAAACATGTGGTCTTGCCAACATTGATTTTCATCCTAGGACTAGCACAAAAATTCTCGAACGTATTTGATGGGGTACGTACTAAACAAGCCCAATAGCAGTGACGGCCCATCAGCCCAAAGCCCAAGGAAGAGTATCAGTTCGGCATTACCAAAGAGTTCGGCCCTGGCCTACAGCTCGGTAAAAGCCGACCAATCAGTTCGGCATTACCAAAGAGTTCGGCCCCAGCCTACAGCTCGGTAAAAGCCGACCAATCAAGCTCTACTCTCAGATCGGCAAAAGCTGCTCGGCAATAGTTCAGCAGTTCGGTCTCAGTATTCGACCGAACTGAGAGATAGTGGACTCATGCAGAACCTCCACGACCTCCACTACACGATCTATTTAGTGGTGGACCCATGCAGGATCTCATGACCTCCACGACATCCACGATCTAATTAGTGATGATGTAAGCCACGACCTAATTAGTGATGATGTAAGCCACGACCTAGCTAGTGGTGATGCAAGCCACGATCTTAGTTCAATGTATAAATAGAACTTAGATCAGATAGGAGAAGGAGAGAGCTCTCTAGACACAAAATATCATATAGCAAGTCTGTATTTGTAAGCTGGTAAACCAGATCAAGCAATACAATCTTGCCCTCCTTTCTTCCCGTGGACGTAGATTTACCTCAGTAAATCGAACCACGTAATTCCTTGTGTCGTGATCTATATTCATTACCTGCATTTACTACCATCAAAAATTCGCCCAACCATCACTGGCGCCGTCTGTGGGAAACAGAGAACCAAATCTGTGATAAAAGCGAGTTTTTGATCCTCTTCCACCAAAAAAAAATGCATACCAGATCACATAATACCCGTGTTTCCGTCCGTGATAACCATGAGGAAGCTAGTCCAGCCCGCAGGTCTAGAAAACAGCCTCGGGAGAAATCTACTTCCAGTTCTCACGGAGAAGGAACAAGCCGCTCAAAGACTCATCGCACCGAGTCTTCCCAGCAGCCCGATTTGAACGAGGCTGTCAAGTTGTTTTTGGCTGAGAAGCAGGAAGAGTTCTTAATTTTCCTGCAAAAGGGCCAAAAGCCGGAGACGAAAACGGTGGATTCTCCCTCCTCATCCAGACATGAAAGTCACTACCGCAGTAGTGCCGTGTCTTCCAGGAAGAAGAATCCTCAACCCCGACATGTTCCTATTCCTCCTCGGTACCGGAATCACAGGAGAACTCCATCTCCTCCATACCGAAGAGATGTCGGGTTCGCCATGTACGGAGCATTGAAGACTCCGTTCTCGGACGATATCACCCGAACTCCCTTGCCACAGAACTACCGAACTCCGTCGATGACTTATGACGGGTTAGTGAATCCTCATGACTTCCTGGGACGCTATCAGTATAACATGGTGAACCAGGGTCTCAATGAGGTCCACATGTGCAAGCTGTTTCCCGAGCTGCTTATCGGGAACGCAAGAAGGTGGTTCGATAGCCTCCCCCAAGGCAGCATTAGATCTTACCGAGATCTAATGGATGCTTTCCACAGGAGGTTCTTTCAGAAAGCGGAAGCCCGAATCACTTCGGCTCAGCTGCTTTCTACACGTCAAGGTCGCGACGAAAAGATCAGCGACTTTATGACGAGGTTCCACAAGGAATGCCTACAAGTAGATTATCTCAATGATCTACTTGTCATTTCGGCATTCCAAAATGGAATCCTGCCCGGAGCTCTCTACAGAAAGCTCGTGGAATGCAGTCCGCAAACAGCTCAAGAGATGTGGGACATTGCGGACCAGTTTTCTCGTGCCAATGAGGCAGACCGTCGAAAACGGTCTTTAGACAGCTCATCTAGAGAAGATAAAAAGAAGCCCGATCATAGCGATCAGAGGCTTCCTCGCCGAACTCCTTCCCCACTAAAGGAGGGATAGCGGTCATCCGAGGTGATCAAAAAAGAGCAAGTGTTTGCAGATTGCGCTTAAAAGTGCCGAGCAATCAGCTCGGCACCATCAAGCATAGCAATCACAGCAGCCGGAGTCAGAGGCAGGCGAAATGACCGAAGTCACACCGGAGCCGAACTCGATGGTGTACGGCACTGAAGCCGTGATTCCGGTTGAGAACGGCGTACCCAGTCCCCGAACTCTAAATTTCTCCTCAGAAATGAATGATGACGGACTAAGAGCCGAACTAGATCTGGCCGAAGAAAGAAGAGAATTGGCCTGCATAAAAGCAGCCAAGTACAAGGAGCAAGTAGCCCGGTATTATAACCAAAGGGTGAAAAAGCTGCAATTTCAAGTGGGAGATCTCGTCTTGAGAAACAACGAAGTAAGCCGAGCAGAAAAGCTGGGCAAACTCGAACCCACATGGGAAGGTCCATATCGGGTGTCAGAAGTCCTCGGCAAAGGGTCTTACAAATTGACTCACGTGTCAGGAGAACAAGTACCCCGAACATGGCACGTTTCCAACCTTAAGAAGTTCCATTTGTAAGAGACAAGTCCGGTCAGTCAGTCTTGTGTCTAGTTCGGTCCTAGGGGTATGTGCTTTCTTTGTTTTTTACTTGTTTTTCATGCTTGTCTATGTGCGTTTTGCTTGGCTATGTGCGTTTTGTTTGTCTATGTGCGTTTTGTCTGTCTATGTGCGTGTCGTCTCTTACAAATGTTACTGAGGTATCTTGTTCTTCGAAGGCTGATCCCCTTTTTAGAACATATATAAGCCAACGATTGTGAGTCCAAGCTTCTAAGGAGGATACAAGACCACAATTCAGCTTAAGAAACAAGCAGTTCGTCTGAAACGAACTGCAACAAAGGGAAAGTCCGATCCACGCGATAAAACTCGCCGAATTAGGACAAGGGAAAGTCCGATCCACGCGATAAAACTCGCCGAATTAGGACACAAGCTTAGTCCGGTCAAAGAAATTTACTTCATAAGACCAAAGACGAGTCCGGTCAAAGAAGTTTACTTCATAAGACCAAAGACGAGTCCGGTCAAAGAAGTTTATTTCATAAGACCGAGGACTAAGTCCGGTCAAAGAAGTTTACTTCATAAGATCTAAGACGAGTCCGGTCAAAGAAGCTTACTTCATAAGACCGAGGACGAGTCCGGTCAAAGAAGTTTACTTCATAAGACCGAGGACGAGCACGATGAAATTTTTTTTTCGCTGAGCTGCAAATACGCAGTGATAGAAGCGAAATGAAGATTTCATTTATTAAAACTTGTTCGGCATACAATTCTGCTGCCCTACGAGAAGGCGTTACGCCATTACAAAGGACTATTCTACTGTCCCTGGTTGCTAAAGTTGAGCCATCTATTCACAAAATCCTCGTGAAGCCGAGTTCGGGCGTTCTCGGCAGCTGAAGAATAAGCAGGTCGACGAGATGCTCTAATCGACCTACCGCCTCTTCCCTGAGCCCGGGAAGCTCTAGCACCTCGGCGGCGAAGAGTCTCTTCACGAAGCATTTGTTGATCTTGCTCACTCACAATCACAGCTCCTCTACGAACTTCAGTCCGTCCTTGTCTTGACGTTTCCGGTTGCTCCTGAGTCCGTTCTCGTCTTGACGTTTCCGGCTGTTCCTGAGTTCGTTGCTGACTTGGAGTAGGGTTTTGAGCAAGTGAATCAGGGGTTTGAGCTGGAGTGTGACCATCTGTTGGCGGGAAATGCCTAAGGAATCTCTCGATTGAGGGACCCCGGGAAAGAATGATGTCGTACCGAGAAGCCCAGCGCCGCAATGATTTCACGACTTGTTGGCAAGCCGAGCTCTCCAGCGCATTGTTCCTCCGGAGTACATGATATTCCTCCCACAGTTCGTCAACTCGTTCCTGAACTTCAGAGATGGTCATTCCCCCGCGCCTGCAGATGAAATCCTCATACGCAGTCCTCTCAGCGACGGCAGTGTTCAGCTCGGCCTCCAGATCTTTCTTTTCGGACTCTAAGTCCTTATTGTCGGCCTCCAGCTTCACTAAACAAGCCAAGAGTTCGTCATTCTTCATCTGGTCAGCTATGGCTTTTTTCTCAGCTTCGTCTAAAGCAGAAGAGTACAGCCGCTTCCAGTAAAGTACCTCCAGCTCCTTAAGAGTTAAGAATACAAAGCAGCTATGTCAGTTCGGCATTTCAGTTTACTGAGCAGGTAGTAAACCACAACAGGAGTAAAAGAGAGTACGAAAAGCTATACGAAGACACAAGTGCAGAAAGAAGAATTTTTTCATTCATAAGAAAAAATTTTTTACACAAGGAGGGCTTCAAAGCCATTTTTACAACAAGGAAGAAACTAAACTAAGAGAAGGGAGACGAAATCATACTCCGCCAGCTTCGTCTCCGGCTCCTCGGTGAGGTTCAGCTTCCTTCTCCTTGTCTGCCTCAGCTTCAGCCTCGGCCTCCCTGCTCCTCCCAGCCTGCTCGGTGCCCCCATCACCGATCAGCAGCACCTCTTGCTCGGCCTGCCTGTCTCCGGTCTGCTGATCAAGCTGTTCGGTCTCACCCTCTCCGTGGAAAATTGGAGCGGGTGAAACTGGCCCTAAGGAGGCAAAGATAGCCTCCATATTCTCGTCCCGGTCAGCTCGGCAACTACGAACTCGGTCAGCAGAAAGCAGGACCGAGGACGAAGCAAGCTCCTCAAGGAGCGGCAGACTCTGGAGACGAGCTGCTATCTCTCGGCCGTACAGCGGCAGAACGACTTCGGGCCCCTGCTCGGCTTTATCGGTCATCAGTTTCAGCAGATCACCGACAAAGGCCGAAAATTGATTGCTCAGAAAGAGTTTCTCCGCGAAAGCACGGAGAACCTCCCCTTGGGCAACCACGGCGGCAGCATCCCTCCGTTTCGTCTGCTCTCGCTGGATGACGAGCTGGTTTTTGGCAAACTGGGCTTCATCCTGGGCCGAGATCCTAGCAGCTCTGGCCTTCTCAAAGTCGGCCTTAGCCTGTTCGGCCTGGTGACGAGCTGCCGCCAACTTCCTCTGCATCTCAGCATAATCGTTGGACGCTTTGGAGAGTTCAACGGCGACGAGCTTGGAGAGCATATCGTTCCTCTGAAAATGGAAAAAGGAAAGAGTCAACAGGGGCCACCAAAAAAAAAACATAGGAAAGAAGCAAAGCCAAAGAATCAAGAAGAGAAGTTACCTCGGCAAAGTCCGTTGGCCATGCAAAAGGCTCACAGACATGCTCCGATGGGGGCGCCAGGACGATGTCTCTCTCCGGCGCTCTTGGGGGCTTCTGGGTCTTCCCCTTCCTCTTTGCCGAAGTGGACTCCGGCTCTTTTGGATCCGAAGAAGAGGTCTTCTGCCTCTTCGGATTCTTCTCGGCGTCAGGCGCCGAGCTGGTAGCCTTCTGTTTCTCCGGCTCCTTAAGCTCGGAGGATTTGCGGCTAATCTTGTTTAGCATGTTCACTGCCAAAAAGCAAGAAAGCAAGATTAGTTTTCGCCACAAAAGCAGTAAGGCACAAAAAAGAATTCCTCACCCTCGGTCTCTTCGTCCGAAGACGAGGAGTCGAACACGAAGTCGCCCTTGACGAGCTCAGACTCCAGGTACTGCTTCCTAATCATAGGAATCTTATTGAGCTCGCCCTCGAGCTCGTCCAACGGTTCTAACCGAGGATGAGGAATCACGGACTTCGGCCCTCTCCAGGGAAAGCCCGGAGCCGCTGTCCTATTATAAAAAAAGAAGCGATGTTGCCACTTCGGCCACTTGGTTTTGCAGAAGGCCCTAAAAGGCTGTAAAGGGATCAAGTAAAACCAAGATCCTTTTCTTTTAAACTGGAAAAAATTAAGGATTGCCCTCAGAGACAGATCCTTATCTAGCCTACGCAGTTCGGCAGCAAAGGCCGATAAGTGCCTCCAAGAATTCGGAGTCACCTGACCTAAAGGGAGTTGGAAAAAATCAAGCAGCTCTACAAAGGCAGGGGGAAGAGGGAAACGAAGACCGCATTCCAAGCTGGCTTCATAAACGGTGGCGTAACCCTCCGGCGGCGAGTCAGCCCTATGAAGGTCGTCGGGAATCGCAACCTTCCCCCCAGGAAAAAAATATTTTTCGTGTAAGGATATCACAGTGTCCTTACTCAAGATGCTGTGAAAATACTCTACGGTCTTCTCCCCGGATTCTTTCCGGCTAGAAGACCCCTTACCCCCTTTCCTACCGCTACCTGACTCAGAAGAAGAAGAAGAAGACATGGTTCTTACTCTTTGAAAGTCTAAAGAAATTCTGAAGAAATTCTTGAAAGCGGAAGGAAATTTTTACGCAAAAGAGAGATTGCAGAAGAAGCAATAGCAAAAGTGTTCAACTGATGAAGAAAGGACGTATTTATCAGATTCGGAGAAGATTTCAAAATCATCGCACCGTTTCGAATCCCACCTTTTCAGGATTCAACGGCCGGATTTTACTGTCGCATTTAATGCAGTCACGCGCAAGGCACGTCCCCTAACGTCAGCTTTCCCCGTACCTTTATCCAGAATGCCGAAGTGACTCGCTTCGCCGAAGTGATTCACTTCGCTTTTCGGGGGGGGTAGTGATGGGGTACGTACTAAACAAGCCCAATAGCAGTGACGGCCCATCAGCCCAAAGCCCAAGGAAGAGTATCAGTTCGGCATTACCAAAGAGTTCGGCCCTGGCCTACAGCTCGGTAAAAGCCGACCAATCAGTTCAGCATTACCAAAGAGTTCGGCCCCAGCCTACAGCTCGGTAAAAGCCGACCAATCAAGCTCTACTCTCAGATCGGCAAAAGCTGCTCGGCAATAGTTCAGCAGTTCGGTCTCAGTATTCGACCGAACTGAGAGATAGTGGACTCATGCAGAACCTCCACGACCTCCACTACACGATCTATTTAGTGGTGGACCCATGCAGGATCTCATGACCTCCACGACATCCACGATCTAATTAGTGATGATGTAAGCCACGACCTAATTAGTGATGATGTAAGCCACGACCTAGCTAGTGGTGATGCAAGCCACGATCTTAGTTCAATGTATAAATAGAACTTAGATCAGATAGGAGAAGGAGAGAGCTCTCTAGACACAAAATATCATATAGCAAGTCTGTATTTGTAAGCTGGTAAACCAGATCAAGCAATACAATCTTGCCCTCCTTTCTTCCCGTGGACGTAGATTTACCTCAGTAAATCGAACCACATAATTCCTTGTGTCGTGATCTATATTCATTACCTGCATTTACTACCATCAAAAATTCGCCCAACCATCAGTATTCAAAAAAAGCTTCAACAATCCTAATATCCACATTTTTAGAAAGCAAGAGATCATATGCGAAAATTATAGATTGAGTCTATGCTCATTCTTAACAAAATCATCAAAAACATGATAATATGATACTAATTAAAATTCACATTGAGGT
This sequence comes from Salvia splendens, assembly GCF_004379255.2. Taxonomy (NCBI): domain Eukaryota; kingdom Viridiplantae; phylum Streptophyta; class Magnoliopsida; order Lamiales; family Lamiaceae; genus Salvia; species Salvia splendens. The sequence goes on from NC_056040.1 coordinate 13,300,356, forward strand.
ACTATGAAATGTTGTAGCAAATATGCAAAGAAAATACATTTACACAAATTTTAGTATCATAATTCCATTGCCATAAAACTTTCACGTTAATTTTGTATGCATATAAATCTAAATGCGTATTTTAGTGGGAAAATTGAAATGGCAAATAACAGTCAAGGTAAACGGGTCAACCCGCAAGCCGGCCCATCGACTCGCATCAGCCATGACTTCCAATACGGATCTTAAGCTTGGAGCTCGTCACTTCCCTCCACGCGGCGTTCTCTTATTGGTGCAGTTCTCGTGGCGTTTGATATCATTGGTGGATGCCACCCGACCTCATTTGCTCTGCCAGATCTATAACACTAATAAACCTCCCTTTGACACGCTCTTCAAATACTGAATAACTAATCCTAGTTTCACTCTCTCCCACTCAGATCTATATATCTCTGATTGCAGCACAACTTCTTTTTGTTCTGCTAATTTCGTTCGATTCTTACCGGAGTTGAGAGTTATAAATGGAGTATCCGAATCGGAAGATTTGGATAGTGAAGTGTTTGTTACTCTTTTCCGCCGCCTGCTTCATTTCTCTGCTCAACGCTTCCGATGATGTGGTATGGAGTCGTTTAGTGCTTATGACGCTCTTTCCGTTCACCTATTTTTTTGTTTCAGATCTGTTATGGATGATTGAGTTCGTGCATATGCTGTGTGGTTGGTATTTGCAGATTTTCTACGAGTCGTTTGACGAGGATTTTGAGGGGAGGTGGATCGCGTCTGAGAATCCGGATTACACAGGTTTTTTGTTTATTCAGTCCCCGATGAGTTTGCTTTTGATAGGAGTATTTTTTTTCAGTTACTGATAGGCTAGTACTGTTTTGATTCATTATTTGTTTTTCTTGCTCTAAATATACGGATTGGTAACGGTATCTATTCTTGCAGTCATGATTATACATGTGTAAATTCAATACATTTTAGCTTCTATATTGATATTCTGAAATGGTTATTTCACTACACGGCTGACTCTAGTAAGTGAGCGTAATTTTCCAGGTCTATGTGCTGGATTTGGAAATTGATTTAAACCGAATTGTCGCCAACCTGATCTTTCTCGTCTAAACCTACACGTGTACTAAATTTTTGTTAGTTATGGTGTTGCGATCATTTTTAGCCTGAATTTTGCGGAACAGTATCACTAATTCCAGTGAAAATATAGCATTTTATTATCGAAATGGTTACTCTGCCACTACAGCATATATCTATTTATAGCAAGAAGCTTACTATTTTTTCTCATTTATTATTATTATTTCAGGTGTGTGGAAACATGTGAAGAGCGAGGGACATGATGATCATGGGCTTCTTGTAGGGGAGAAAGCCAAGAAGCATGCCATTGTGAAGCCACTTGATGACCCTGTTGTCCTCAAGGATAAAACTGTTGTTCTTCAGTTTGAAGTTCGCCTCCAGAATGGCCTTGAGTGTGGTGGTGCTTATATAAAGTACCTCCGTCCACAAGATGCAGGATGGGTTCCGAAGGGATTTGATAATGAATCTCCGTACACGATAATGTTTGGCCCAGATAGATGTGGAGCCACAAACAAGGTTCACTTCATCCTGAAGCACAAAAACCCCAAGAGTGGCAACTTTGTTGAGCATCATCTCAAGTTCCCACCATCAGTACCTTCTGACAAGCTGACCCATGTTTACACTGCCATCTTGACACCCGATAATGAGGTCAGGATCTTGGTTGATGGGGAAGAGAAGAAGAAGGGAAACTTCCTCTCAAGTGATGACTTTGATCCTCCTCTGATCCCTTCCAAGACTATCCCTGATCCGGATGATAAGAAGCCTGAGGATTGGGACGAGAGAGCAAAGATCACCGACCCAGTGGCCACCAAACCAGAAGATTGGGATGAGGATGCTCCATTGGAAATTGAGGATGAAGAGGCTGAGAAGCCTGAAGGTTGGTTGGATGATGAGCCAGAGGAGGTTGATGATCCTGAGGCAGCCAAACCAGAGGATTGGGATGATGAAGAAGATGGTGAATGGGAGGCGCCCAAAGTTGATAACCCCAAGTGTGCTGAAGCTCCTGGATGCGGTGAGTGGAAGAGACCAATGAAGAGGAACCCTGCTTACAAAGGAAAATGGCACGCCCCACTCATTGACAACCCCAACTACAAGGGTATCTGGAAGCCACAGGAGATTGATAACCCTGAGTACTTTGAGCTCGAAAAGCCCAACTTTGAGCCCATTGCTGCTATTGGTATTGAGATCTGGACAATGCAAGATGGTATTCTGTTTGACAACATTTTGATCTCTTCCAGTGAGAAAGAGGCAGAGACATACCGTGAGACAACATGGAAGCCAAAATTCAGTGTCGAGAAGGAGAAGCAAAAGGAGGAGGAATCTACCGAGTCTGATGGTCTTAAGGGCTTCCAGGTAATTAAATATATATACATACATGTATATGTGAGAAGTTCTCACAAATTTATATTTCTATAATCTGACACCTGCTGCTTTGTGTGATCAGAAAGTGGTATTTGATTACCTATACAAGATTGCTGACCTTCCGTTCTTGGGCGAGCACAAAGTTAAGGTCTTGGTGAGTGATCTATGCCAGTGGAAAGAGATAAGTTTGTTAGTTTATTTATAAACTTAACCTTATACTTGCGGGTTTTATTTGCAGGACTTACTTGAGAAGGCTGAGAAACAAGCAAATCTCACAATTGGTATCCTTGCCTCCGTTATTGTTGTTATTCTCTCTATTTTGTTGAAGCTCATCTTTGGAGGAAAGAAGCCTGTGAGTGTTCATAAATATTCTCTCGGGAAAAAAATTTAAATTTCTCCTTCTCTGTATATTTTAGACTTATTATTTCTGATGTTTGGAAAATTCAGGCTAACGTGGTAGCAGAAACAAAGAAAACTGATGTCGCTGAGAGTTCAGATGATCAGGGAAGCTCTGAGACAAAAGATGAGAAGAATGATGATGGCGCTGCTGCTCCTCGCCGCAGGACTCAAAGGCGTGATGACTGAGGAAGGCCGAAGGGGGAACACGAGGTAGAGTCACAAAGATGCTCTGGCAGCAATGTTTGAGCACTTAGTAGTGTAGGTTTTTTGGAACTTGGTTTAACAATGTTCAAAATTTTCATTTGCTGTTTTTTCTGTCGATTTAGGTTTTGTATTTGTATTACTGGACCATTGATTGAGATATGGTAATCATCCTCTCTCTCTATACACTGAGATATTGAATAGTCGTGGCTTTGGAAATTTGTAGTTTCCTAGTTTGCTTTTAGCTTTTTTTAATCTTATCCCTGTTTTGATACCAGTTTTCTTTACTGTGATTGCTATGCAAAAAACCAAGTGCTCAATTTTAGAAAGTTTATGCGATCTTTACTGTGATTGATACCAGTTTTCTTTACTGTGATTGTTAATGCGATCTTTCCAGTTTATTACGGTGTATTTCCTGAAAAAGTAATAGAGTTGAAAATGAGCGAACAAGGCCCAATTTACGGTGGTCTTGTGGATTTAGGATCAATTTTAGAAAGTTTAAGAAACACAGGACAGGCAAATAAAGTAAAAGTGCTGCATCAATTGATGGGCGAAGTTTCAGTAAAATTGATATTCATATCTAGCATGCAATGCCAGCATCCTGTTCCATGTCCAGTAGTGGTATTTCTGGCTCTGGAACTGTTGGTGCCAAACAAGAAATTCTTGCCAGGTTTTTATAGATATAGGGCCAATTAATAATGTTAATAATGGCACTTTGAAATGAAGGTAGAAATTTAATGACGCGTAATGAAACTACTTTGTAATAGCTTCACAGCAACAAAACTTGTCAACTGACGAAATTGAAGCTTAAGCTAGGCAAGGTTACTGAAACTCATGAATATTTTACAACAGTAATCAATAGCCAATTTGTTTTTTTGATACACCGTAACAAGAATCATCTAATGCAGTAAAAAAAGATTAAAGCACAAATCCTTCATCCCTCCATCAAATTATCCACTTGAGTTGGACATGAATTTTATAAATTGATTGGGTATGTCGTTGGTGGAATAAAAGTTTCACTTAATGTGTAGATCATTTTTATTTATTTTTTGAAGCAAATGTAAAGAATCAATTTTAGACTTTAGTGTTTATTGGTGGATTCAGTTAACAGTATTGACAATATTGATATATGGGGTGATATTGGGGATTCTAATTAAATGAGTTGAGTATAATTATTATAGATGGAATGGGTAAGAGGAGCAACAGTTTTATATTGATAAGAATCTTACAAGATGATACACCAGCAGCTATAAATATTTGAATGGCTGAGCATTGAAAATAAACAAACACTATCCTCATAGTCATGAAGAGTCTTAGCTTGCTTTATTAAGGGTGTCTATAACTGAATAATAATAAAGAAAACAAAATTGTTCGCTCAGCTACCAAAAACAAGTGATGAAATTCGGTAAGTTACAAGTAAAAGTTTGAAGCCTTTCACCATTTTGTATGTTCCTCCTCTGAGCCTGTAGTCTCTTTCCATGTTCAGGCCGCACTGTGGCTCGACACATACCAACTTCTCACCGCTTTCCAGCAGCTTTCCTTAGTGGAGGTGCTTCGTCATCATCAGAAGCAATGTCTCCATACTCCCACATCCCTAGTCTCTTCTCCCGGGCTTCCGTCTGGAATTTTTCCAGTTCGTCCATCGCCTGTTGCATATCCTTAGGCTCCCATCTACGCCTTTTCTCCAACCGACCCAGTCCCTCCTGAAACCATATTTACATGTTACGATTGTGACACAATGATCTGTTTTCCAAATATTAGATGTCAATGCAGATGATAAGAGATAGTATAATCTAATATCATACCTGTAGCATAACTGCATTGATGCTCGTCTCAGCCTCGCTATCAATCAGAGTTACCAAAAAGACAGTGCCCGTGCCCTGTCCTTTCACTTTTCCACCTGACGTGTCCTTCTCTTCTATGATGGCTCTAAATTCTTTAGGAGTGCTCAATAGGTGTTCGCTCAAACGGATAGCTGCTTCTTGACCATAGTCATCTGCCAAGCCTGGAACCTTGACGAATGCCAGGCTGCATAGCTGAGCAAGGCCTGGTGCAGCAGACACCGAAGCATCAAGAGGACGCAACTGGCTGTAGGGGACGATTTCTTGGTTCCCGTAATCAATGTAAAACACCTCAAACTTGTCATTTGCAGATTGCACAGCACCACGTGGAGCATTAACAATCTTCAAAATCAAAGCAGATTGAGTTAGAAACATGTATGAACCACAATTCTGATATTTAAGAAATATCGACAGTAAAATCGAAATACTTTCTTCATGTACAAACACTGAAACATTAACTAATTATAAAACCATAACAGAACCCTGAGAAGTGAAGCATCTTTTGTCTAAGACACATAATCGAAGACAGGGCCAGTTATATTCATGAAGGTCATACAGAATAACAGAGTCAAGATGAAGAAACATCACTGGAACGTAATCAATTATTGACTATATTCAAGAAAAGTTAAGAGAAAAGTAATGCAATGCCCCTCACCATTGCACGATTCCAAGATTTATCAGCACTAAACTGAGCCAGAACAATATCTCCCTTTTTAGGATTAAAGGCACCAATTACAGGAGCTTCTTGAAGGCTTAATGAAGAAAGCTGTTTCTGTATGGCAGCCACTTTCTGATCAGCAACTGACTGAATGTAAAATTGACCACCTTCCAAGACTTCCGTGACCATAACCTGAAAAACAGCATATGATTAGCCATATTGCCTCTGAGATGACTACCAGTGAGAGAACATGTATGAAACTCATACCTTAAACTCCTCTTTTTGTCTTCTTTCAACAGATGTACCGTTGGTAACTTCCTCTCCCTCAACATAATTCTCCCATATCTGCAATAGAAACTATTAGCAAAAGAGTACCAAAAAGAGGAACCATGGAGGAAATTGTATATTCACCTTCAACTTCTTCTGCTTTGCTGATTGCTCGGCTTGAACCAGGAGATGAGCTTCTGGGATCCTATCGAGGCCGAAGGAAGTTTGAAGTTTAGCCAAACCCGCCTCTAAAAGTGGTATTGCCACATTGGTTCTAGACTCCCACATGGTTCCCAAAAAGGTTCCAGTTCTATCAACAGTTTCGACTTCAATCTTCATGCAGGTAGATCAACATAACAGTGAGACACAACGCACATATAGCAGAGAATGCAAAGCCTAAAAGAAAATAATTACCTCAACATCCCTCTGCATTATTTTCCGCCTCATAAATGCAATGGCTTCTTCCGAATAAGGCTCACCACGGCCAGGGCATCTGACACCAGACAACGACAATGCAATACTGCATGTTGCCTTAGGGATATCTATTTTGTATCGGTGTCCACTGAGAACATATTCGACAACAGCAGACATCCTTCTATTGCGTTGCAAAAATGGTAGGAAGTCTTTCGCTTTCTTTGCATTAGCCTACAGATGTCAATTCCACAAATAATAAAGTTACCCATGTACTTAAACAAAGTTATTCTAAATAGAACACTATATTTACTCAATATGGTGTAGAACTAACCGTTAGCAAATCTGTCATATGCCTGGTGGGAGGATCTTTAGCAGAATGCATTCCTTTCTTCCCAGAAATAGCACGTGATTCAGCAGATAAGAGGGCATCATAATAATTTGACCTCTCCTCAAAATCTCGATGCCTAACAGTAGTGGCAAAACCACGAGCAACTAAAAGCTCAGCAATATTAACCCCATTTGTTTGGTTAGCAGCAGCAGCAGCATCATCCCCATCCTTAGACGGATTAGCAAGAAAGACAGTTCCAAAATCCATTACCCTCGTATCTCCAGACCCAGCCGGAGCAGCACCTCCATCTGTCAGGCCAACCTTCCTGGAATATTCCATAGAAACATTCACCTGAAGAGGTAGAGAAGATGTCAAAATTACAGCACTTCATTATAGGAAGTACAAAAGAAAGATCAAGAACCAACCATAACCATACCTGACGACCAATTAGGCGTGTCCTCAGGAATTCCTTAGCATCACGAGCATATGGATCGGGTTTTTGATCTCTACGAGGATTTCCCATTTTAGGGCCCCGTATACTTGAGAGATTGACTCGCCGCTCTGCAGCAGGATCTCCAAATGGCAAGGAATCATCAGCAACAACAATACAGTCTGCACTTGAAACTTCAATCACCTGCACAAAATAAGTTGTCAGCAAATAATCAATTAATTTAGAAAAGTTGAAAACCACTAAAAGTAAAATCCAGGGCACGACTTACTTTTCCTGTGAAGTTCTGGTCATGAATGGCCTTGGAGTTGGTTGCTGGGGGGACATAATTTGTCCAGATTCTTAACCTCGACTTCTTTGCTTGAAGTTCTGCATTCTTCAACCTCCGTCTGGCCTCATCTTCCAGCAGGCTTGCACTCCAGTCGACATATTTTGCTAAACCCTGGGGAAATAAAATATAGATGAACATCATAAAATCCTGGTAAAAGCCAAAGACACTAAAGAATGGCATGTTCATGAGAGAGAGAGAGAGAGAGAGAGAGAGAGCAGCGTATAACATAGACATCAAGTATATTAGGAAATAATAAGACGGCAACTACAAATGCATTTTGAAACCAAAAAACATAAAAAGGTAATTTGTCAACCATCTTTAACACAGTCCGGATACAAAAAAAAACAAGGGTACCTCAGATACCACCACATTGCTTTCATTTTATCAAGAAATCTTAGATAAAAAATTCAAAATGTCCAGAAAAAAACATAAGCTAACAATGGATGACAATGAAACATATATGGGAGAATACTGTCAATTCATAGAGAAGAATCTTATCCAAGGTATAAGCTATCACATAATATGGAGCTAAGGGTGAAAAACATAATTGACTCCATAATAACATTATGAAATGACTTACATGTTCAATAAGCTCCAAAGACAAATCCTTTGCTGATTCACCATCAGGATAGTATACTGAACCGGTAAGATTGCTAAATTTGTCAACACCCTCCAATACAATCCTTACCTGTATCGCGGAAAATGATAGATACATTAACAGACTTAAACAATAAAAGTATTTTCTTTGAAAAGAGAGAAAAGGGAATTAAGAAAGAGGAAGTCTTTGTGTTTTAAGCAGTCTCACATCTCTGTGCAACACACGGATTTCTGTGAAATGCTTGGCTTCTTTCCCAAAGGGATCTGCAGGAACTTCATTTGCTGATGCAGATGATGCAGCAAGCCTCTGTGCAGATGTTAAAGGAGCACGACCTTCATTTGTTGAATCTCCATTTTGTTCAGTAGGCACTACCTCAGTAGCAATGGCAGATTCTGCTGCAGCTCTTCTGCCAGCAGAAGGAGCCTAGTAGAAAAATCAATATTGATGTAAAATTTGACGGAAAGGAAAAGAAAATCATCAAGAAAGTACTGTCAATCATTATATATACCTGAATCCCAGCAACAAACACTTGGACATATTGAAAGTCTGGAAGCAAATAAACACGGAGTGTGCTTCCATCACGACACTGGTCGACAATAGCCTCCAAAGGACTGCCCTTCTTAGCAGCCAATAGAGCCATAGCATCAAAATTACCAGGGTCGCTAACTGCTGAAGGAGGCAGGTCCCTAATGGCTGCCTCTGCAGCACCTGGGGTCTGAATGGAGCGATAACAAGACATAAATCATCATTACAAAATTCTGAACCATATAATCTCTAAACAGATAATAAAAACACTTAAAAATTCAAACAATAAAATAAAAAGATAAAAAATATATATACAAACCGTGTTCCAACGACCAAGACCTTGCTGCTTGGCCTGCTCTTCAAGGCGCAGCAGATCTGCCAAGTAAGGACTGGCTTCTCCTTTCTGTTGACCTTGATCCCTAACCTGTGTAATGGAAAATATGTATATGAGATACAGCATGAATCAGCGCACACAGTAACAATGAAAATGGTCTAACAACAATGTAAAACCTTTGCCCAGCCTCCAGCAACCACGAGCAAAGCCACATTCTTATCCCCAAGGAAAACAGAGCCAAACTCCCGATTAATGGATGGTACAGTGTAATCCACTCTGAAAGTGACCTCCTGTAATGCAAAAGACACAAATTGTTAAACCTAAATTTCAAAAATACAATAATTCACATTCAAAAATACAATAAAATCCACCTTTCCAATGCAAAGCTTCCTCAAGAATTCTCTACTCTGCCATGCAAATGGCTCATCAAGTCCACCTCTTCGGGGAGCCTATAAGAGAAACAAAGTAATACAAGGACTTCAGTAAGCATATTCTCAATCTGGTAACCCCAGACACTATTTGAAGGAGGTAGCCATCAACCAAATTCAATATTTCAGACGCTTCCAAAAATTAGATTCAGGAAATACAAGTACATTAACACAATCATGGAGTACATTCATTAATAAAAGTAGGGGGGTTATATTATAACACAAACGACTAGAGTCCATAAAGCTTGGATAAATTCCTCAAGAAGAATTATCTGAAGGCATGCTCATGAATCTGAGAAGCTTACTGAATAATTGCATACACATAAACAAAACATACCAACTTAGGAGCCATTAATGAAGACAAAGTGATTGTCTTCTCTGGGGGAATCTCAGCCTTCGTGTTCCCCATTATCGCCAAGCAGTCACCAGATGAAACAGCTTTTACTGTTCCCCTCAACCATCCTGTGGCTCCAGCTGCCGATGCCATTTCAACAGCTAAATCTGCATAACAAGAGGTTAAAGGCGGTGACTTAGAAAAGGTAAAAGCAACAGCAACAAGATCAACAAAACTAAGCTCCGTTCTCCTTCTGAATCAGTTTTTGTGCACGGTTACCCGATTGAACTAATAAAAATGCAAGCTTAAATAACAGTACTGCCTGAAAAAAAACTAAGCAATCAAACTCGCACACTGCAAAACCAGTAATTGTACTACTGAAAAAACATAAAAAGTAAGGATAAAAGATCATTACTTTATTTGCAAAACTGATTCAAATAATAGGTTGGAGAAAGACTTATATATCTTGATGAACCATAAGGAGGAGGAGGAGGAGGAGAAATTTCTATAGTTTAAATCATAAACAATGTGCCAAAAAGGATTAATTTTTCATTAAAAACAGAAATATTTAGAATCGATGCAAATTAAATAGCCTAAATTAACAGATCCATGCTTCTGCAATTTCACAACATTCTATAAATCCCCATCCAAACCTTATATGAATCTAATTCACAAATACAGTAGTCAACCATAACACACAAATGACTCTTATCGGCGCAAACTCCAAGATTTAACAAAAGAACAAATGCAAGTAATTAATTACTGTCTAGCAACTTCCACATGCCGAATCACGCACATCAAATAGCTACACGAGCAAATTCTATCTGAAAAATCTCAACAAACACATGCAAACACACATACGATAGAGATCTACAGCTCAAACCCAGCGATCATCACGATCTCACACAAAAACACTCAAAACAAATCCAGAAACAGTCAATTCACTGTACACAAACGAGTTCATTAATCATCAGAGCTCCAGATCAATAAGATCTGGAAAAAAAAATGTCACCTACAAAACCACCTCAAAAAGCCACCGATAAATCCTAGGCTGGAGGAGGTTGAAGAGCGAGAGTAGCGAAAGCGATCCGATTTCCAATTCGATTACGATGAATTCATCAAATCTAACCAATTATTTCCATAAACTGAAACGGAGTTCTGTTAACTTTTTTCTGATTCAGTTTCTTTACTCAATTTGGAGCGGAATTTGAGAGAATGTGTTCAAGAGAGAGACGACGGCGGAGCATGGAAAGCATATACATCTATGTCGATCTAAAGTTTGGTCTTTTATAGCAATGTGCAGCAGGCCTCACTTAAATCACCTCAATTTTTTCTAAAATTACTGAATGTGCCACGGATGGCCTGCCGTTTTGCTTTATCTCCTAAATCCAAATCTATACATTTATTTCCAAATTCATATTTTTTGCATTTTATTATTGGAAAAATAGCGACAGAAAAATTATGAGTTGCAGTGACGAGAGTGGAACGCCACGTGGAGGTTGAGGCCAATGAGAGAGCGACGTGTGGGGTTATTTCTGCCACGTCGGAACTGGGCTTTTCTGGGTTTAGTTGCTGTTTGAGGAAAAGTTCGTTTTCTACCCAAATTTTGGACAGTAAAACAAGTTAGTATTTTTAATTGTGTGTTTTAAATTTTTAATGCTGTTATAACTGTTAGGGAATATATTGGTGGATTTTGGACTCTTCCATTTAATTGGCATTTATATTGAGATGAATAACATTATTCTAAATTGGGCAATAAATCTTCTCCATGTATTGTGCAATACCTATATTGTCAAATTCATAATATGTGGAATAAATAATTGCTACCACCCAATTAGTGCGATTACAAAATTTTGTTTATTTTATAAAAAAATATTAGCAGCTAGTGTTGCTTTGATGGTAACTCATTTTCAATATTTGTGCGAATTTAAAATTTGTGGGATATTTTGTTAACGTTTGATAGTTTCGGTATTTAGTACTCCGTTGTAAATTAGTTCAAGTATTTGGCTGTAATTATGTGCAATTATGTTATTTATTAGAATGATTTATAGTATCAATTTTCCTCACGTTTTGCTTTTTATACACTGAATAATTATTTGAACATGGGGATTTTATATATTATCGTTTTCTCCGCTCTTAGAGCATCATTAACACGAGCGGGCCGGACCGCACCTGGGTCCTGGCCCGCGGCCCACGCGTTAAACGAGCACATTTTCTGGCCGGGGACCGTCCCGGTGACGCAGTCGCGTCCCGGGGCTGTTCCCGGGGTCCGGCCTGGCCGGCGATGGAGCTTCCGGGGCCGTGACCCGTTGTGTCCCGGCCCGGCGTTGGAGGGGGTTCGGGCCGGTCGTGGCCCCAATTTCTGGATTTTACTCATTTGGAAGAGGAAGAAGAGGTAGAGGGAGATGGGCGACGTGTTGACCATTTTGATTTTCAATTTTTTTAAAAAAAATCACTTTTTTAATGTTCTAATTTTTAAATTTTTTAGTTTATACTCCCTTCGTCCAGCAATTGGAGTCCCATTTCTCCATGGCACGGGTTTTAAGAAAGTTGTTGGAGTGTGTAATAAATGGTGTGTGATAGTGAAATTTGGGACCCACCTCAAGTGTGTTAAATTTTTGTCTTCCTTGCACAATTCAATTCAATTCAATTTCTGCCAAAAATCAAAATTTGCTGCCAATCAAATATGCTTCCAACAATTCAAGGCAATTCAATTGCATTTTTGTTTCAATTGCATTAATAACAATGACATTTCAATTCACTACTGGAGTTTCAATTTGCTGCCACAAACACAATTTAAAACTGAATTTAAAATTTACACTCAACATAATCAAAATCCCTTCGAATTTCAACTCATCAAATTGAACCCAGAACTTTCAAAAATGACTCATCAATTTTATCTGTAAATTGAACCCATAACTTCTTCAATTTCAACTCCAAAACCAACAAACCAAACAAAAAAATCCAAAAGTGGAACCAAAAAAATCGAATCTGTAAATCCCGGCGAGAGTTGAGAGAGAGAAGCGGAGGTCCTCGTAGGCGGCGGACACGTCGCCGCTGATGTCGTCGGTGGCGGCGGTGAAACGGATCGACAACGGCGTGTCCTCGATCTGGACGTCGGCGTCGGAGTGGAAGGGGAACTCTAACACATTGGGGTGGGTGTAATTGAGAGAGTGGCGAGAAAAATTGGGGTTGGGGTGAGTGTAATTGAGAGAGCGGCAACGGCGATTGGGAGAGGAGGGCGGCGATTGGGAAGGAGGAGGGCGGTGACCGAAAGTGAGGTGAGAGAATGAGGGTGAGAGAGTGAAATTAAATTTGGGTGGGGGTGTCTTTTTATGGCAATTGTGTAAATTAGTGAGAAGGGGAAGAGTAATTAAATTGTCCAAATATGGTAAGTAGAACTGGGACTCTTATTCCCGGACGTCCCAAAACGGAAAAACGGGACTCCTATTGCTGGACGGAGGGAGTAATTTATTATTTTTGTATTAAAAATGAATTTCTCGTGTTATAATTGTTCAACATTTTCAATTTTTACAAGTAATATATGCAGGAGTTGTAAATAGTGCAATTTAATAATTGTGGTCTGGGTTGGGGCCTGAAGGGTTAGAGGAGTTGTGGCCTGAGACTCAAATTTAGGGGAATGATGACGTGGAGGGACTTGAAGCCTGAATTGAGGACGAGGTTAATGATGCTCATACTGTACATGCATTTGGTATGGGAAGTAGTTATATATTTCAAGGAACGTCATTTTGGTCAAAATTTTCACCAATAATATGAGCAAAGGAGGGTTAGAATTTACTCCATATGTCTCATTTTTATTTTTAGTCAATCATAATAAAGATTTCATATTTCTATTTTTGATAAAAGTAATCATCATTAATAAATGTAATTATTTTTTCTCTTTTCGGATTATTACATTCAAAAAAAAAAATTCTTAATACATAACTCAATAACAATAACTTCTAAAATCGCGTAACATTCCCCCAAATAACTTATCTAAAACATTGGTATACATCAATACAATGTAGTAATAGTCAAAGTCAATGTTTTAAAAATCAAACTGACAAGCGAACTGGCGACGTTACTGGTTCACGGTTCAACCGGTCCAACCGGTCGAACCACCGGTCTAACCGTTTTACTGTTGCAAATATATATAAAATTATATTAAATTTAGTAAATGATTTACAATTAATAATATATCACAAAACATTAAACCTTATAGATAAATAGTGATGTATAATTATAAATAATATTAAAATTTAGTAAATATATTCAGATATATATATTTAATATTAGTTAGTCTAGATAAAAAATTTAATATTTCATGTATTAAAATAGATAATGTTTATATTAATTTAAGAAAATTTACTTTGTAAAATAATATATAATTAAATACGAATTAAGTACTTATTAATTAGTTTAGATAAGATTATTCATTAATGTCAATAGATAGGGTATATAAATTAAGTATGTAATATAAAAAATTTATTTATAGTAAATAATGAATCTTATATGGTACTAATAATAATATAGGTGGTAAGTAGAGCATCATTAAAATATAAAGGATGATAATTATATATATTACAATTAACAGTTATATTAAAGAATAATAAAATTAAAATGAATTATTAGTTTTTGTAGATAAAATTAATGGTTAATGTATAAAAATATTTAATGTTCAAATTTTTCAATGAGCCCATGTGGTGGAGTGGTAGAGGTATTCTTAACTAGAAGAGAGGTCATGAGTTCAACATCTACCAACAATAAATTTAAAAAAAATTTGAAAAAAATAGAAAACCAGTTTCCGGTTCACGACCCAACCGTTCCTACCGGCCGGCTCCACCGGTTCACGGCAGTTCAATGCAGTGGTGGTTTAAAGGGGTGAACAGGACCGGACTACCTACCGGTTCACGGTCCGACCGGCTGGTCCGGTCCGGTTTTTAAACCATTGAGTCAAACAGACAAGATATGTACATTATATGTGAAAAATCATTATGACAAAGTTGACTTGAAAAATATTGTTGTGATTCAACTACTTAAATATTTATTAAACTCACAAAGTATAATATCGGAAAAACGCGTGTATAGATTTCAGATACATAGGTCATGGCATATTAATGTCATATTAATGTCATATCTATGGGGCAATTGCATATATAGCCAATACGATAAAGTGTAGGATTTTTTAACCAGAAATATGTAAAAATATGATTTTTATATTAAAAGATATATTTCCTTTAATAGTCACAACACTTTTCATCCAAAAATGTGTCCTATTTACCATCACTTTTCATCTATTTTTTTCATGTCACTGTCGTCCAACCCCCGCTGTTGTCCGCTCATCTCAAACCCATTGTATGCTCATTTTCAATTTCTTCAAGTGCCGTTCACTTTAACCTCAAACACCACCCGTCACGACATAATGGAAATCTATCGGTACATTAGCTTCAATTAAGAAGAGATTATTAGCGCAATTGTCAGTGTGCATGAAGGTGCCTTTCTCAGTTAAAGAGATGATAAACTTCAGTTGGACAAAGTAGTGTTCTTGTGTATACAATCGCTACATCAAAAAATTTCTCCATCCGTCCGTCAATAGGAGTCCCGGTTTACGATTTTAGTCCGCCCGCCATTAAGAGTCCTAATTCACTTTTACTATAAATGGTAGGTACACCTCACTTTCCACTAACTCATTCCACTCAAATTCTATTAGAAAACTATATAAAAATGGGTTCTACATTCCACTATATTTTCTCATTCACTTTTATTTATATTTCTTAAAACCCGTGCCGAACTCAAATGAGACTCCTAATGGCGGACGGAGGGAGTATCTTTTAGGACACAAAAATTGAGGCGCAATCATTTGCGTTGGAAAATTTTAAAAAGGGTAAAGGCCAAAATTGGTCCTGAACATATAGTCCATTTACGTTTTTGGTCATAAACATTATCTTTTGGATTTTTTGGTCCTGCACATATGAAAATTTGATCATTTTGGTCCTCCGTCAACATTTCCGTTAAAAACTAACGGTCAACGAGTTTAATCCCGATTTTGACCAAATTAAACTTTTAATTCTGATTTTTTACTCCCTAATTAATTTCCTAATTATTTTTATAAATATTCTAAACCCATCAGCACCACCCCCAATCCACTCTTTATTTGGGAATTTATTTTTCGAAATCCCTAGCCCCAATTTTTTCAATTTTGTGAAACCGAGCGAAGGGGGTATTTGAAATTGAAGGGGAGATTGAGGATAAGTTTTTTATGGTGGGAATTATAGATCGATAAATTGAGATTAAATTGAAATTGGGGGACGAGGATGGGAGGGGAGGTGGAGTACCTCACTGTGGGGGAGAAGGAAGGGTGTGATGAGGGGAAAATAGCGGTGGCGGAGAGGAAGTATTCGGCGCCGTCGGTGGGTTCGATTTTGTCCGATTTTGTTGGGTTCTTGATTTTGTTTGGTTTGCATATTTGAGGTTCTCCCATTTTTGTTGGGTTTTTCAATTTTGGGATTCTTCGATTTTGTTGGATCTTGATTATGTTAGGTATTTGAAGATTAATTTCGATTTTAGAATTTTTGAATGAATGGAGAATTTGAAGTTCTGTAGATTAGAATTTTGAGATGAATGAAAATGGATGAAAAAGATGAGAGGAAGGAAGAAGATAGAAATTGAAGTGAAACACTCCAAATAAGAACCCTAAACATATTATTTAATTGAAGTGAAACACTCCCTAAACATATTATTTAATTCTAATTTTAAAAGAACTATTTATAAAAATAATTAGGGAATTAATTATGGAGTAAAAAATTCAGAATTAAAAGTTTAATTTGGTCAAAATCGGGATTAAACCCGTTGACTGTTAGTTTTTAACGGAAATGTTGACGGAGGACCAAAATGATCAAATTTCAATATGTGTAGGACCAAAAAATCCAAAAGATAATGTTGACTAAAAACGTAAAATGACTATATGTTCATGACCAATTTTGGCCTTTACTCTTTTAAAAAATAACTACAATTTAGGACGCAAAAGAAAACGTTCCTAATTAAGGACAAATTAACTTAATCTTTCGCTTCCATTGGTGTCTACTAATTTAGTTGAGACACCGATAATAAGGACGTTTTTTGAAACGTTTGTGGTATATTCAGAAAAACATATTAACGTTTTTAATTGTATTTAAAAAATGTCCTTACGATTTTTTTTGTCGTAGTGAATTGGATATAGTAGTGTTCTTTTGGATACAACAATTTTTGTCGTAGTGAATTGGATATAGTAGTGTTCTTTTGGATACAGCAATGGACGCGATAATATTTTTATGGACACAGTTAACATGATACTATTACAGTTCTAGATAAATTAGTGTTTAAATTAGTGTTTTTGTAGACTAAGCGAATATATATTGATTTGAATGTATCAAATGTTAAATGTAATCATACTATTTCAAACAACTACAAATCACAATTGCATTTGATTTACATCCAATATTGTTTACATATATATCAAATGACTATCGAAAAAGTCGTGTAAATTGATTGTATTGTTGGATTGATTAATGTTTGGGATTTTGAAGGTATATTAATGACTATGTATGGTGGCGGCCGAAAATTAATTAGTGCATTTAAACCGTTATTCAAGAAAAAATAAGTTGATTTAACATATAAACATTCAATGACATGGACTCGACTTATAAACTTGAGCAATTAAGATAGTACCATGAAAAAGAGGTACTCCCAATTTTTCTTTCCTAATTGCAACAATAAGCAAATGACGCATCTATATATGAAAATTGGTTCCCCAATTTAGTACAATATGCTATTTAAAATCTAAATAAATTAATTAATCAATTATGGAGTATTAAGATTTGAAATAAAATATAATCGAATCTTATATCAAAATAAAACCCTTAAATTATCTTGATCAACTGTACACATGGTAGTTTAGGCATTCAATTGATTACTATTAGTGTTGAAGACGAAATACAATGTTGCACTAGAGGATCATATTGGAATCTGTTGAATATTGGTGGACTTCATTTGGGCCTGGTTTATTTGTAGCCCATGTGTATCTTAATTGGGCCTGACCCAATTCACTCACCTCTCACTCCTGGATGCCGCCACGTGCCCCTCTCACTCGGATCCTTGTCTCCAGCCGTTGGATCCAGGTTTGTGTTTGTTATGAGAGTGAGACCCTTGGTCTTTCTCATTCATTCTCATATTCTCACTCTCTCTCTACTCTCAGACGCTCTCTCTCTCTGTTCTCTCGCTCCCTCTCTTCTGTTCTTCTTCTCCGACGGTTCTCCGCCGGATTTCTGATGCTCTCTCACGGTTGAAAGTGTAGAGGAGCTTGCTACAGTAACTAGGGAGGCAACTACTTCGGTTGCTGAGTAGTTGGTGAACTAGGGTTTTGTTTTGGAGCGTGTTCTGTGAGGTTTTGTTTCTTGAACGGTTAGATCTGGTGTTTAGGGGTTGTGTTGGCCTGGAATCAGGAGTGTGAGGTGATTCACCGGTTGATTCGGCGGTACTCCTTTGGATCTGAGTTCTGGAGAATAGGCTGTATCATCGGCGGGTGTCTGAGCCGTTGATTGTTGTTTCTTTCATATGTACTTAAGTTCTCTTGTCTATTTGTGACAGATCTGAGAAGATCTGTTTTTCTTGTGTTACTGACTCGTTTACTTAGTGTACAGGTTGAAGGAGCTGGAGATAGGAAGCTATCGTGAACATGTGTAATAGATAGCTTACTTTTCTGTAATCTGTATTTGAGATTGGTTGTAATCTTGAATGTATGTATTATCAGTCGCTTGGTTGGAGTTTGACTGAGCTCCCTATTCAAGAATAAAGAGGTCTTGGTAATTAGTGAACCCGATCTAGTCTGATCCCTACAGTGGTATCAGAGCCACGGGGGGACTAGATCGGCACGCCAAGTCGCATAAGGAGGTGGGCAAGTGGAATCCTCCTTCGAGAGGGGGTTCACTCTGGTAAATTGGCTGTAACCTTCTTGTTTTACTGTTTTCTGTTGTAGTTGCCAACCTTAGGCTTGGGTTATTGTTGCTGGTAGTTGGTTCTTGGCAAGAACTTAGGTTTTTTTTTGCTTTCTTGTTTTCTGTTGTTGCTTCTGCTGTTGTTTGATAGTGCTCTGTGTATCTGACCTCATTTCACTTGGCCACCAAGCACTGATACTGCCAAAGTGACCCCCTGCGCCCTCCAAGAGTGAGTGATTGCGAACTGGGATAGCCTTTGCCAGTGTGCTCGTGACAGTCAGGGATTTTGAGGCTGGTTGTCTGTGAGAAAGTGTGTTCTAAGTGTTTGCTAAATGTCTCTGTGCTTTAAGGTGTGTAAGGCTCTCTGTGTTTGTCTTGCTTCTTGTGCTCTTGTGACTCAACCTGTTGGTTTGATCCCTTTCAATGGTAAAAATGATTTTGTGATCTGGAAACAGAAAATGAAATGTGTTTTGATTCAACAAAAGGTGTTTAAAGTTGTTGATGGTTCCTTACCTGAGGGTACTGATCAGGATAAAATTGATGAGATGAATGAGTTGGCTAGAGCCACTATTGTGTTAAATCTGTCTGATTCTGTGATTAGGAAGGTTGATCATATTGAATCTGCTTCTGAAATGTGGAAAAATCTTGATACTCTGTATACTGAGACTTCTATGTCTTCTAGAATGTATCTGCTGGAAAAATTGTTCAAATTTAAGCTTGATTTGTCTAAAGACATTGATGATAATATTGATAAATTTCAGAAGCTTGTGCAAGACATTAAAAGGTCTGGTGATAAAACTATAGATGAATACACAAGCATAGCTCTTATGAATGCCATACCTGATTCCTATAGTGATGTTAAAGCTGCCATTAAGTATGGCAGGGATTCTGCCCCCCTTGATTTAATTGTGAGCTCCTTAAAATCTAAAGAATTGGAATTAAGGGAAAGAGCTGCAGATAAGAGTGCTTTTAATAAGGCTCTAAATGTTAGAGGTAGATCTCAAACTAGAGGGGGTAAAGACTCTAATAATGGATCAGGCTCCAACTCTAAGTCTAGAAAAAAGTATAGATCTAGATCCAATAGCAGGGATCCTAAATCTTTTAGGAAGTGTTTCAATTGTGGGGAAGTAGGACACTATAAAAAGGAGTGCACTAAGCCTAAAAGGAAGAAAAACTCCAATAATGACACTCAAATTGAAAATCTTGCTAATGTGGCTAAGTATGATGCTGATAATGAATGTGTTTTCATGGTGCATGATCTGATGTTTATTAATGCCTCTCCTGATTGCCCCTTTACCTCAAATGACTGGCTCTGTGACTCAGGTTGCACTTATCATGTTAGTCCTTACAAGGAGGTCTTTTCTGAGCTAAAACCTGTTACTAATACTTATGTGTCTATGGCTGATGATAAGAAATGTGAAATTCATGGTATTGGCACTGTGTGTTTAAAGTTTGACAATGGTTTTGTGCTCTGTCTGAAAAATGTGAGATATGTCCCTGATCTATGCTACAATTTGATGTCTTGCACTGCTCTTGAAGCTGCTGGGATGGGGGGAAAGTGGGGGGATGGTGGCATGAAAATTTGCAGAGGATCTATGTGTCTCTTTAAGGCCAGCAAGAAATGTGGTTTATATGTCTGCAATGCTTTGCCTCTGTCATGTGAAAATGCCTATGCTAATGTGGTTAAAAGTAATAAAACAATGTTATGGCATGAGAGGCTAGGGCATATGAGTCAAAAAGGTTTAAACATTCTGAAAAAGCATGCCATTTTATCTGATTCTGATGTGGTTGATAGTTTACCTTTTTGTGATACTTGTGTGCTGGGTAAACAGCACAGGGTCTCTTTCCCTTCTCCTGTGCCTACTAATGTGAGTAACTGTATTTTGGAATATTTGCACATGGATGTTTGGGGGCCTGCCTCTGTGTCTTCTCACTCTGGTTCAGTGTACTTCCTATCCATTATTGATGATTTCTCTAGGAAGGTGTGGTGTTTTCTCATGAAACATAAGTATGATGTCTTTGAGAAACTAAAAACCAGGAAGATTTTGATTGAAACTCAAACTAGTAAGAAGATTAAAGCAATCAGGACTGATAATGGCTTGGAATTCTGCAATAAACAGATTGATGACTTATGTGCTGCATATGGTATTAAAAGACATAGAACTGTTCCTTATACACCTCAACAAAATGGGGTGGCTGAAAGGATGAATAGGACTTTGCTTGATAAAGTAAGATGCATGCTTAGTAAATCTGGTTTATCTAAGAAATTTTGGGGTGAGGCTTTGTTGACTGCTGCTTACTTGATAAATAGATCTCCCTCTGTGCCTCTCAATGGACAATGTCCTGAATTTGTGTTTACTGGTAAACCTATATCTCTTTTTCATCTCAGGGTGATTGGCTGTGCAGCTTTTGTGCATAACAAAACTGATAAACTTGAGCCTAGATCTAGGAAAGGTGTTTTCCTTGGATATCCTGAGGGTGTTAAGGGTTATAGGATCTGGATAAGGGATGAACCAGGGTTTAAGGTCATAATTAGCAGGGATGTTGTCTTCAATGAAGCTGAATTCCCTTGCCTAAGGTTGACAGTTGACCAAACTCCACAATCTGTGGACAATGAACCTCTTATGGAGGTGGAGTCTACAGAGCCACTCACTGGTGTGGAGAATCAGAATGATACTCCAAGTGAGGTGGAGCAGCCATTCTGGAACACTTACCCAGTCTTTACACCTGATGAGACACCCAATGAGGGAAATTTAAATGATATTGTGCCTCAAAATGTGGATAACATGGCTGATAATAATAATATGCATGCTAGTCCTGTAAGGAATAATTCTCCTGTCCAGAATATTATGCAAAGTCCCTCTGGGGTGCAGAATGCCATTGATGATACTGACTTGAGCAATTATGTGTTAGCTAGGGATAGAGCTAGAAGACAGAATGTTTCAAAACCTACCAGATTTGTTGGCTTGATTGCTCTTATTAATTTGGCTTTTAATGTGCATGAGTCTGATGGGGATGAACCCCAATCTTATAAGCACGCAACTAAATCTATGTTTTGGAATCAATGGCAAAAGGCTATGTTAGAAGAGATGCATTCTCTTAAGATTAACCTTACCTGGATACTTGTGCCTTTGCCTCCTGGAGCATCTGTGGTAGATTGCAGGTGGCTATACAAACTGAAAAATGAGGTGGAGGGTCTGAGGTACAAGGCCAGATTAGTTGCAAAAGGGTTTACTCAACAAGAGGGGGTAGACTACACTGAAATTTTTGCTCCTGTTGTTAAATTCACTACTGTCAGATTGATGCTTGCTTTGTGTGCTCACTTTAATTGGGAATTAAAACAGATGGATGTCAAAACTGCCTTTTTGCATGGTGATTTAGATAAACCTATCTACATGAAACAGCCTGAAGGCTTTGTTGATCCCAAGTTTCCCAATCATGTGTGTTTACTAAAAAAGGCTTTGTATGGTTTGAAACAATCTCCTAGGCAATGGAATATTAAGTTTAACAGTTGTATGCATAAATTGGGTTTTGTAAGAAGCACTTTTGATGCATGCTTGTATGTTAAGGATCTTGTTTCCCCTGAGCCTGTGTTCTTGTTACTGTATGTTGATGACATGCTTATTATGGGACCTTGTCTGAAAACTATAAAGTCTGTTCAGTCTGCTTTAAGTGAGAATTTTGACATGAAGGATTTAGGTGATGCTCAGAAGATCTTAGGGATAAATATTTTCAGAGATAGGAAGGCTTCTACCCTTGTGTTGCATCAGGAACCTTATGTGTGCAAAATTCTTAAAAAATTTAACATGTTTGATTCAAAGCCTGTCTCTGTTCCTCTGGCTTCTCATTTTGTGTTGAGTAAAGATCAGTGTCCTCAAACCAAGTCTGATATTGATGCTATGAAGAAGATTCCTTATGCTAATGCAATTGGGTCTGTAATGTATTTGATGGTAAGTACTAGACCTGATATTGCCTATGCAGTTTCATGCCTCAGTAGATATATGTCAAATCCTGGATCTGTGCATTGGGAAGCTCTGAAATGGCTACTGAGATATCTCAAACATACTGCAAGATATGGATTGTGTTATTCTAAGTGTAAAGATGGTGTTTCTTTAACTGGTTTTGTGGATTCTAACTATGCTAATGACATGGATAAGAGGAAGTCAACTACCTCCTATGTGTTTACTGTTTGCAGCTCTTGTATCAGTTGGAAGTCTCAATTACAGCATATAGTGGCATTGTCCACTACAGAGTCAGAGTACATTGCTATCACAGAAGCAATGAAAGAAGCAGTTTGGTTAAAGGGAGTTCTCACTGAGCTCAAATTTCTGAAGCTATCTCCCTCTGTGTTTTCTGATTCACAGTCTGCAATACAGTTATGTAAAAACCCTGTCTTTCATGATAGAACTAAACATATTGATGTAAGGTTCCATTACATTAGGGACATAGTAGAAAAAGGTGAAGTTTTTCTGCATAAGGTGCACACTGATAAAAACCCTGCTGATATGGGTACAAAACCTTTGCCTGCTGAAAAACTTATTTTCTGCATTAAATTCCTGCATTTTGATTTAGGATAGTTGCATGTCCCGGGGATAAAAAGACCTCAGTCATCCTACCTTCCTTGGTAAAGCTGGTATGAGGACTGAGGCAAGAAGCCCTCCTAGACTAATGGGTTTAGTCCCTCTGGTGTCTGGAGACAGTTTGGTGGTTCCCAAAAAGCCAGTGGACTTTGTCCTTTGGGGCTGAGGGGGCTGCCATATAGGCTGTGATGAATTAAACCTTAGCCGGTTGATACTAGCTGGTTTCACAGAATGGAAGTCCAAGGTGGAGTATGTTGAATATTGGTGGACTTCATTTGGGCCTGGTTTATTTGTAGCCCATGTGTATCTTAATTGGGCCTGACCCAATTCACTCACCTCTCACTCCTGGATGCCGCCACGTGCCCCTCTCACTCGGATCCTTGTCTCCAGCCGTTGGATCCAGGTTTGTGTTTGTTATGAGAGTGAGACCCTTGGTCTTTCTCATTCATTCTCATATTCTCACTCTCTCTCTACTCTCAGACGCTCTCTCTCTGTTCTCTCGCTCCCTCTCTTCTGTTCTTCTTCTCCGACGGTTCTCCGCCGGATTTCTGATGCTCTCTCACGGTTGAAAGTGTAGAGGAGCTTGCTACAGTAACTAGGGAGGCAACTACTTCGGTTGCTGAGTAGTTGGTGAACTAGGGTTTTGTTTTGGAGCGTGTTCTGTGAGGTTTTGTTTCTTGAACGGTTAGATCTGGTGTTTAGGGGTTGTGTTGGCCTGGAATCAGGAGTGTGAGGTGATTCACCGGTTGATTCGGCGGTACTCCTTTGGATCTGAGTTTTGGAGAATAGGCTGTATCATCGGCGGGTGTCTGAGCCGTTGATTGTTGTTTCTTTCATATGTACTTAAGTTCTCTTGTCTATTTGTGACAGATCTGAGAAGATCTGTTTTTCTTGTGTTACTGACTCGTTTACTTAGTGTACAGGTTGAAGGAGCTGGAGATAGGAAGCTATCGTGAACATGTGTAATAGATAGCTTACTTTTCTGTAATCTGTATTTGAGATTGGTTGTAATCTTGAATGTATTATCAGTCGCTTGGTTGGAGTTTGACTGAGCTCCCTATTCAAGAATAAAGAGGTCTTGGTAATTAGTGAACCCGATCTAGTCTGATCCCTACAGAATCAAATTCAATTACAACTCTTATATATGTATCTCTTCATCGATGGCCTCCACATAAATATGTGATATGGGACTTTTCAATTGCAACATCCAACCTCACAGATGAATGGATCACATCTTTTTCTAAAGCAAATGTGTTTTTTACACCTTAAGCAATAGTTAAGTGAAGTGAACTCCAAGCCTATCTACATTAAATAACTTCCACAAGCTGCAAACTCAATATTAATTCCACATCCCAATATTTTTATATATACACATATCACCACATTCCAAAACACACAAAAAAAACCTTCAAAAAACAATGAAACACCACACACTACTACACCTCCTCCTGGCCTCTCTCCTAGCCTCCATTATCCGACCCTGCATCGGCGGCGACGGCGACAACCTCTACGACGTCTGCCCGAGCGACGCTGCGAACCAGAAGATGTTCTTCAACGGCTACCCGTGCAAGGCGCCATCCGACGTGGCGGCGTCGGACTTCAAGTCGTCCCTGCTGGGGTCGGCCGGGGACACAGACAACTTCTACAGGTCGTCCGTGACCCTGGCCACGGCCGCAGAGTTCCCCGGGCTGAACACGCTGGGGCTCTCTGCGGCCAGGACGGACATGGACGTGGACGGGATGGTGTTGCCGCACGCCCACCCGCGCGCCTCGGAGATGATGTTCGTGAGGGCCGGGATGGTGGCGGCCGGGTTCGTCGATTCGACGAACCAGGTGTTTCAGAAGCGGCTGGGGGAGGGGGAGGTGTTCGTGTTTCCGAAAGGGCTGCTGCATTTCTGCTTCAATGCTGGGTTTGAGCCGGCGACGATTTTCTCTGTGCTGAACAGCCAGAATCCCGGGATCGCTAGCGTGTCGGGCGCCATGTTTGGGGGGAAAGGAATGATGGAGAAGCTCAAGGCTGTTTCTATGGAGGATTTGAATGGGGTTAGTAGTGTGGAGTTGTTTGGGGAGTAGGGTTTTTTTTAAGAAGAGTGTTTTGGGTTTGGTTAACCTATTTTGCAATTATAGCACCATTTTACTTAGGTTTGTAATTATAATTAATGCCATCTTTTATTTTTATTTTTTGGCTAATTCTCTTAATTTTTCTAACAGTGTGGCCTAGTTGTGCCACATAAAAGACGTGTTTAAGAAAATTGAAAGATGGTAAAAGTCGTTTTGTGAGTGAAAATTAGAGTAGATAGTGTGCTTTGTGTGACTATTTTATACATCATGCATTAGTGATGCAGTTTGGTGTATGTATTGCACATGAGTTGATTTGGTTTTTGGACAATATTTTAATGTGAACACTTGTATATTTATTTGAATATTTTGTTTTCCTGTGGATGCTGCTGTAAGTTTGTGATCTTGGAATGAATAATTTGTACTATTGGTTTTGTTTGCATGATTATCTTTAACGATCAGATCAGGCCAGTTGATATATGTAGTTTATATAGTAGTAGTACATGATATAAGATGTTGGAATTTGGATTATTGTACGTATTTACGTTTTTATTTTTATATGAACACGGAATATGAAACATCAATTGCAGAGCAGTTTCATCAAGCATAACTCTATGAGTATAATGCTCTAACTAGCTATTTATCTTAATCAGTTATTTTCTATTTACCAATATTGAATTCAAAAGATAAAGAATCTATATTATTTTGATCAACGTGCAGATATTTTATGGAAAAATAGTACAGTAACTAAATGTGAAATAGAGCTATATATATAATATACCCTTCCTTACACTCTTCCACATCATCATTTTCATCGATTTTCGCCCAGCACCACAACTCCTATAATTCCATGCCCGGAATGTCTAAAGACACTTTAAAAAGGCAATGCTTTCATTTGACGTTTACCCAGCATTGCTGGAAAGTTTACATTTGGGTGTTTGAAAATGATATGGATAGGAAAGACATAATTAGAGAGTGATAGGGAGGAAGAATTGGAAATAAGGGGTTATTATTATTACTTTTTTGATTAAAAAAGAAATTGCCCCCTAGATCCTCATTGGCATTTCCATCTCTAGTTCTAATGCATCATTGATTTGCATCTTGTACCTCAATATTATTCTAACATTGCATTTTCGAAACACAAATCCCTATGATTTATGTTTACATGCAATCTCAGATTCTCAGTTGTTTTTGTTTGTTATATGTATTTGTCCTACATTCTTCTCCATTGGGACAAAGGTCTGATGCTTCTCGGGGTAAATCTGGAAAATACCAAAATGAAAACAGAGAAAATAATTTTAAAAAAAACCTATATAAAGAAAATGAAATGGAAAATAAATCCTCCATATATGCCTATAAATTAAATTGAGCCCAAATTTTCTCCTCAAAATAAAGTACTCCCTAA
Source organism: Salvia splendens (assembly GCF_004379255.2). Lineage (NCBI taxonomy): Eukaryota > Viridiplantae > Streptophyta > Magnoliopsida > Lamiales > Lamiaceae > Salvia > Salvia splendens. Next base: position 13,326,891 of record NC_056040.1, read on the forward strand.
ATGCTGATGAACAAGTAACATGACAACATCTTGAAATGCTGATGAATATGTAAAGACACGTGGCACAAATCGAACGAAATTCCCAGGAAAATCCTACACTAAAAAAGTCAAAATCTCATTTACTCATTATCCGAAGCCAAAAAGAAAAAAATAAATAAAACAACAAAAGAATGGCACTAAAATTAACTATATACACAAATAATATACATTTATAATTGAATGAAGGTGGGGACTGGGGAACCACCAACCCCAATACTAAACTCCACTATCAATTACTTATGTTCAAATTGGACGCCATCATATGTCTTTTGCTCATTCAAGGATGACCCTCGTCTGAGCTCATCAAACAAAATAACCTACGTATTTACTTATAAATGAAATAAAAAGACAAAAAATCATATATATTGATAATTCTATCAACAAATAATCCCCTCTAAAAGTGTTCTTTGTGCAACTATTTGGTGAAAATATTGTGAGAAAAATCACAAATTAGTTCTTCCACCATTGACAGCCTGAAAGAGCAGATTTGCGTAGGTGTCGTTCAAACAAGAATGTATCCTACTGATCAGGATGAAACAATCCCCTGCTAAGCCTAAAACCTGGTATCAATAATTCCTCAACCCTCTTCTACTGGGTAGTATAGTGAAGGTAGGGGTCGAATCCCACAGAGATGGTGACGGTTGGAGTGATTGTGGTGATATTCTGGAGGGTTTGGTTAGCTACCACGCTTGTGTTGAGTCTCTACTTAGACAAGAAATTGAAAGTGGTATCCTACTGGCTAGGGGTGTGAAAAGATTCTGATATGCAACGGTGTACGTGGACATGGTGAAACGGAAATATTCGAAAAGTATTGGGTTTCTATTTTGGGCTAAACGGAATATCAGAAGGTAGTGGTAGTTGTGGTGACTAGCCTGACAGGTCTGCAGGGTATAATTAAAAGTGAAGGACGAAAAGCAAAAAGCATTTAAAAAAGCAAGTGGTCCCCAACATTTGATATGGACATCATCTTCTTCAACGAACACAAACTAAAATCAGAAAACAAACCAGATTCAGCACTATTAAAACACAGATTAATAACTCATGAACTCAGATATACAATCAAAGATGCCAAATCGAAAATCAAACACCGAAATCGAAACTCTGCCTACTGGTCAACATGAACGATGATATGAAACAATCAACTGAACCTTGCATGAAACTATCTTCAAACGCAATCAAACAGAAAACAAACTCGCTAACTCAAAGAATTTAACTACTAGATTGAAAATTGCGATTCAACACTAGAGATAACCGAAAACGCTAGATCTATACTAACTAGGCAGGGAAAAGAAATCGGCGAAGTAAACTGAACAGAAAACAGCTTCATAGCATCAAACATGTTCGGATCTTCAAACGAAGTACTTCTAAGCGGCGGAATTCAAAAGCAACAAAGCATCCAGTGTAAAGAAAAGCAAGCAATTTAAACTACGACAGCGAAATAAAGATTGTTTCTGCCACTCCGAGCGATGGAACTTCTAACTATGATCTTGCTGACTGAGATGAGAACGTCTGGAACTCAGGTGATCATTGGTTGCGGCGAGGAATGAGACTCTGGACTGGGCTGAAGGACTGAACTACCGAGAGAATTCTACCTAAGAGTGATGATGATGAATGAGTGCCCCCCTTTTCTCTCTCTCCAAGTGGCTTCCTTTTATAGGGAGGCTTACCCTTGATTTTAGGGTAAAACCTCGTGGCGAGATGACTTCTTTGCCCTTAATTGTGGTTGATCAGTCCCAACTATCCTTCTTCTCCATCTCGAGCCATTTTTGCATGCATACTGGTCAGTATGTAATCGTTCTGACGCCCTCTTCACCTGAAGTATCTGAAGCTTTGCCTACTGGCTAGAACACTCAACCTGCACACTTAAACAACTGTTTTGCAGATATAATCCAATTATGCACATCATACTGACCAGTAACCGAGGCCTAGAATACGACTTATCAAACTGCTCACACTTACCACATGCTTGTCCTCAAGCGTGAAGAACAAACAAAAAGAAATAAGTCAAATTCTAGCCTGGTTACTCCCCTGACCGACTCAATCCTAAACTAGACTCTATACTACGACGCAAAGAAAAACACATAACAAAGACAAACACATAAAAGAAAACTAAAACACTTAGACACATTAACACAGTAATTGGGCTATATTTTCAACCATCCCTCCCCTCGGGATCAGGTGCAATCCGGCCTTAGACAGCCTTGAACTTCCGCCGCCCCCCCTTTCTCTCCCAGTCAGTATATCCGCTCGTCAAGATCGCCCAAACTTTCGGCCAAACACTAGGTTCACTCAGCCACTCATACCTCTCCGGGAATGTTAGGACTGCATTCTCTCAATATGCTCAACCACGATTGCTTCGGACTTAGATCTCACGTGCAGCTACTGAAGGGCTTAAAGGTTTGTAACGGGGTTATTGGTTTGTAATGTTTTGGGGTGGATGTTCCTAAGGCTCTAGGTTAAAAATTTCTACTTTATTGAGGTGGGGGAACTGTGTGCACTTGGGCCTCTGGTTAGTTGCTTTTCTTGGCTGGCGCTTCTGGTTTTGATCTCTAACTGGTCAGTAGCTTCTTGTGGCTTCGCCACCCTTATGCCTTCTTCATTTTTTTGTGTGGCCCAGCTTTTCTGACCATTTTCCTTCATCTTTTCTCTCTCTTTTTTTTTCTTTCTTTCCTTGTGGCTTTGCCACCCGTATTCCTTCTTTTTTTGGACCTGGGACGACTCACTGGTCGATTTTCTTCCTTGAGCCTTCAATCACTCCTGCCCAGTTGGATTCTGCTCTCTTGTACACCTTTCTGGCCAGTGAGCTTTACTCGTCTTATGCCTTGCACGCACACAGTCCTAGTGGCTAGGGGTTATATCTGGGTATGTGTATGGCTAGAAAGTGGGGTTCTAAGGGTTGGAAATTTTTTTTTTGGAAGAGGGGGGGGGGGTTTCTAGTGCCTTCAGTGTTGCTACACGCAGTCACTTCACCCTAGGCACCTTGTGGCAGCCACTCTTTTCTTTTCTGAATTAGTGGAAAGTGGTTCCACTTTAGGCTTTTAACTCACATTTAAAGAGGGCTTTCGTGTTTGGCTCTAAGGGTGGGATTTTCTTTCATACTCGCATCGTCCATACTGACTAGGAGGTACTAAGGGGGGTGGTTTCTGTTTTCCAGCATGTCGTATCTCCCTCAATTCCCTTCACCATCAGCTCAGGACAGTTGAGTTTTAAACCCAATCAACACACAAAAGGAAAAAAAAAACTAGACCTAACAAGACACTAACACAAGCACAAACACTAACCACGCATATACACATACATCATACTGGCCATTGCGTCCCCCCTCCCACTTCACAAGTGTCTGCCCTCAGATAAGGCTGTGAAGTGGAAAAGGTAATGGCCAGTATGTTGACACACAGACAAACAAGCATAACGACATACTAAAACTGAAAACTTCTCACACTTAGACTATATAATAGGCTAAGTGGGAGAATGTAAAACCTAAACAGAAACCAACAATTACAAAACACATATATACATAAACTTCTCACACTTAGACCATGCTATGGGCTAAGTGTGAGCCAACATGCTTACGAAAATATAAAAACAACAAAACATGCGTTACAGAACCAAACCCTTTTCTTCTCACACTTAGACTATGGAATAGGCTAAGTGTTATGAAGGGGGGTTGCGCACATACACAAATTATACTACCTAAACAAAGCAAAACACAATTAACATACGAAAAACTAAAAACTAAAAACTAAAAAGAAAACTAACTCGTCGGGGGGGTCTATTGGTGTCGCCTGCTCCTTCGCGGCGCAGGTGGTGCCTCCAGTTGTTCCTTCTCAGTTCCATCGCCGGCTCATCGGCATCCGCCGGCACCTCAGCCTTTCCTTCATCTGTCTCTGCAGCTTCTGTTTCGGGTACCTGTAGTTTATCACTCTGGCCTCCATGGCCACTCGGTCCAGTCGCTTCCTCTTGCCTTCTCTGAACTAACTCCATTAGAATTCCTTCCATCACTGACGCTAAGCGGGTCATCTTCGATCTCATTTGTCGATTTCCCCCCCATATCTGCCACGGTCCTCTCCAAAGTCGCCAACCTCTGAGCTTGCATCCCCTGTCCCGCAGAAGCTCTACCAGCTGGTATAGCCTCCTGTCCCATTGAGTAGAAATGCGGAACACCTTCTCTCGTGTACACGGCATTTGTGCGGACGAAGAGTGGTATGTCAAACAACCCAGGAGGGCGTACCATGGTCAGCGGGGACAAATCCTCAGCTTCTGTGACGATAATGTTCTTCCTGACAAATATTCCTAGAATGTTGCATAGGGTGAGATTTCGGGCAGGATGGGTGGCGATCAAATGGCATTGGTACGCAGTCCAAAAACCTAGATGCAATCTCCGTCCATGTTTTGCACACCACAGCAGATACAATTCCGTCATTGAGGTACGGACGGCTGAGTTTGACTGGCCCAACAAGTTGAAATCTAGATGGAGTTGCACTAGACGTAAAATGAGGTCATTGAAATGGGTTGAGCGAGAGATGGTTGAAACAAACTCTCCAGCATCTGGATGAGTTAACTCTGCCCAAGCCTCCTGTGGGTCAAAATCGACATGTCTGCGGGGGATTCCTCGCTCCCTATTTCTCCAATCTAGCCCTATGGCCTCCTCAAGACTGCACATCCCCAACCGTACCGTCCACTCGATCAGACTCATACTGATCTCTCCTCCAAACAACCTAAAACTTATAGACACCTCATCTAAATCTGTGGTTACCCTGAACCTGAATGTAGTGAAGAATTCTTTTGCAAGCCTAACACAAATATCTGGGTTTCCATTCGGCAGCAACCACTCAAACCCTAGTGCATGCAAATAGGCTAGAAACTGCTCTCGAACACCCAACTCATCCAAAGAGGGGTAATGCACTACCTTCCCGCACTTGACGTCCTTATTCCCATCATCCATGCTGTCAAAAGTATCATGCAGTTTCTTGGTTTCAAAAAGTTTCATCTCCTCCGCTATCTCGTCAATGAAGTCCATTGTCCACCTCCGGTACCTTAATCTCTCTACCGGTGGGTGGACTAACTCCCGATGATCATCCAGAAGCTGTTGTTCGGCGCACTCCTCATCCTCCAAATAGATATCGCTGTCGGAGGCTGATTCCTCGCTGGCCGCATACTCACTGTCGCTCAATTCCCGTCGGCTCGGTGGTGTTCTCCGAGCAGCCTCAGTGATGACTATTCCAGTGTTCACCGTGCGTGGCTTCTTGTTGCTGGACTTCTTCTTCATAGGGGACTTCCCCTTTCGTTTTCTCTCTTCACTGTATCTGGCTTCCTCCTCCGCTTGAAGTAGAGACTCATCTTGGGCAGTAGAAGTGGTCTCTCCGTGGACACGAGCATCGATTTGCTCAGATCCATCAGGCCCTACTGACTCGGGTGCGAGGTCCAGACCCTCAGCCACCCTTTCAGTTTCTTCGCCTTGCTCGCTCTGTACTGGAGAAACTGCTGTATCTTCTAAGGCAGTAGCATGTATAGGCTTATCCCTGGACTTTTTGGGAGTGTCCTTTTCCTCTTCGCTTGCAATTTCCATCGGATTCTCTGCGGTGTTTGCCTTGGCTTTACTTGCTGCCCATTTACCCAGGCATCTCTGAGACACTCTTGTTGGTTTCGGTCGTTCCGTCTTCGGACCGCCCTGCAAAATTAACCGCCTCTTGACAGGTTTAGGTTTCAGAACGGGAGGCGCCACTGGTTCTGGTTCTTGGATTGCTGTAGCTGGCCCTTCCTCCTCCACTTGCATTTCATCATCCCCTGCTTTCGTTTCACTCGGCTCTCCACTTGGTTGTTTCGGTCGAGGTCCATCATAAGTAGTTCCTGACCTCAATGTAACCTTACTCACATTCGCCTTTTCAGGTATTTGGACTGTAGACGGGAGTTTCCCTGCATTTCCTCTTATTTCACCCATCGAACTGGCCAGTTGGGCCAACTGTCTATTCATCATATCCATGTTCGCTTTATGTTCCTTCTGGGCATTTTGCATCCCCTGCACTACTTCGTTGTGGGATTGCAACTCGCCCTTGATACCTTTCTGCGACGCGAGCAATTCTCCCATCATGTCCTCCATGGATCGCCTGTGACTGATTTGTGCCCTGGTGCTGGTTATACTGGGAACCTTGGTTGGGCTGGAAATTTTGGAAGTTTTGCTGGTTCTGGTTAGGTGGGTATTGGTTATACTGGCCAGGAGGGTTATACTGGTCTTGGTGATATTGGTTCTGGTTCTGGTTTGGGAAATGATTTTGGTTCTGATGGTGTTGGGGGTGCTTGATTCGGCTGATTTTGGTAATTTTGAAAGTTTCTCTGGTGGGGTGGTACATAAACATGGTTTTGGTTCTGGTTTGGTGGGTATTGGTTTTGGGATTGTTGGTTCCTTCCTGACCAGTTAAACTGGTGGTCCGGGTTTGCTAGCCCACGGTTGGGGTTTTGGTTCGAGTGGGGGTTATATTGGTTCTGACCTTGACCTTGGTTTTGATTTTGGTTCCCATCTCCCCATCGAAAATTTGGGTGATCCCTCCATGGTGCGTCCCGTTGTCTCCCCTGGATCCAGTGCCCACTAGAATTGTAGTACCCGACAGCATTGACTTGCTCCATACTGACCAAGTTGTTTGGCTGATCATAGCTCGGTCCTTGGTTTCCCTGTTCTGCACCCTTGTAGTTCCCAACTGGGGAAGTCGGCGGTGTATTCTTCTCGATTGCGCTCAGGAGTGACTTCTTCAGCTCATCCATCTTCAAATCCATCTTCTGTTCAAGCTTCTGCTCCTGGTCAGTAGACGAGACACTTGCCACCCTTTCTCGGTTGTATCCATCCCTTGAATGGTCATACTCCTTTTTCGCACTCAGTAGCTTCCTTAGGACCCTCTTTGCTTCGCTGACCCGTAGTTGTGTGAAGCTTCCTCCCGACGACTAATTGGCCAGGTCCTTGGTTGTTATGTTCATCCCCTCATAGAAGGTATGATGTAGCTCAATGTCCTCCATGCGATGATTGGGACATGCATCTAAATGGCCCATATACCTCGCCCAATAATCGCTCAAGGGTTCATCGTACTCTTGCTTCACACTAGTTATTTCCCTCTTCAGCGCGCTTGTCTTGGATGACAGGAAAAACTCGCCTAGGAATACTGACTTGAAATCGGCCCAACTCTCAATGGAGTCGAGGGGCAGGCGCATGAACCAGGTGTTTGCCTCCCCTTTCAAAACGAACGGCAAAGCCTTCAATCTGTAATCATCCTCGGTCGCCCTTGTTGGCCTCCTCCGCGCCCTACAAATCTTACAAAACTCATGAAGGAACTCGTAAGGCCCTTCGTAACTCTTCCCGCAGTATGTAGGCAGAATTGCGATTACATGAGGCTTCACATCACAGGCAGTTTGCCCTGGGGTCACAACTATGGCTTGAGGTGGTTCTCTCTCGGTATGTGCGTTCAGCGTCCCGATCTCAGGATCTTCTTATCCTTGAGCGGCCATCCTTCTCGGGTTTCCCTCTATCCTTGGTATCTCTTCCGGTATTGGTCCTTCTATAGTGTATTGCTCCTCGTCACTACTCGAACCTAAGTCAGACAAAGCCGTCGACAAGCCGGATCGAGTGGTTAAGAGTATAGATCCTCGCTGAAGTATCTTCGGCCTCCACTGGTCAGGAGCCGAGCTGCTTCTCATAAACTGAAATAAAAAGAAAGAGAAAAAGTTATCCACAGTATATACGCCAAAGTATCACGCACAATAGCTACTAATAACGTCATCCATCCCCAGCAACGGCGCCATTTGAAAGAGCAGGTTTGCGTAGGTGTCGTTCAAACAAGGATGTATCCTACTGATCAGGATGAAACAATCCCCTGCTAAGCCTAAAACCTGGTATCAATAATTCCTCAACTCTCTTCTACTGGGTAGTATAGTGAAGGTAGGGGTCGAATCCCACAGAGATGGTGACGGTTGGAGTGATTGTGGTGATATTCTGGAGGGTTTGGTTAGCACCACGCTTGTGTTGAGTCTCTACTTAGACAAGAAATTGAAAGTGGTATCCTACTGGCTAGGGGTGTGAAAAGATTCTGATATGCAACGGTGTACGTGGACATGGTGAAACGGAAATATTCGAAAAGTATTGGGTTTCTATTTTGGGCTAAACGGAATATCAGAAGGTAGTGGTAGTTGTGGTGACTAGCCTGACAGGTCTGCAGGGTATAATTAAAAGTGAAGGACGAAAAGCAAAAAGCATTTAAAAAAGCAAGTGGTCCCCAACATTTGATATGGACATCATCTTCTTCAACGAACACAAACTAAAATCAGAAAACAAACCAGATTCAGCACTATTAAAACACAGATTAATAACTCATGAACTCAGATATACAATCAAAGATGCCAAATCGAAAATCAAACACCGAAATCGAAACTCTGCCTACTGGTCAACATGAACGATGATATGAAACAATCAACTGAACCTTGCATGAAACTATCTTCAAACGCAATCAAACAGAAAACAAACTCGCTAACTCAGAGAATTTAACTACTAGACTGAAAATTGCGATTCAACACTAGAGATAACCGAAAACGCTAGATCTATACTAACTAGGCAGGGAAAAGAAATCGGCGAAGTAAACTGAACAGAAAACACCTTCATAGCATCAAACATGTTCGGATCTTCAAACGAAGTACTTCTAAGCGGCGGAATTCAAAAGCAACAAAGCATCCAGTGTAAAGAAAAACAAGCAATTTAAACTACGAAAGCGAATAAAGATTGTTTCTGCCACTCCAGGCGATGGAACTTCTAACTACGATCTTGCTGACTGAGATGAGAACGTCTGGAACTCCAGGAACTTCTGGAACTTCTAACTACGATCTTGCTGACTGAGATGAGAACGTCTGGAACTCCAGGAACTTCTGGAACTCAGGTGATCATTGGTTGCGGCGAGGAATGAGACTCTGGACTGGGCTGAAGGACTGAACTACCGAGAGAATTCTACCTAAGAGTGATGATGATGAATGAGTGCCCCCCCTTTTCTCTCTCTCCAAGTGGCTTCCTTTTATAGGGAGGCTTTCCCTTGATTTTAGGGTAAAACCTCGTGGCGAGATGACTTCTTTGCCCTTAATTGTGGTTGATCAGTCTCAGCTATCCTTCTTCTCCATCTCGAGCCATTTTTGCATGCATACTGGTCAGTATGTAATCGTTCTGACGCTCTCTTCACCTGAAGTATCTGAAGCTTTGCCTACTGGCTAGAACACTCAACCTGCACACTTAAACAACTGTTTTGCAGATATAATCCAATTATGCACATCATACTGACCAGTAACCGAGGCCTAGAATACGACTTATCACAGCCGCAAAATAATTACTCCTGCAAAAATTGTGAACAACATTTTTCTTGATAAGTCTATAAAAGATTAAAAGATTTCTCTTTAATTCAATAATCATTAGTTGGTTTATACAACGGCGTGGAAGTTATGATCGATGTACAATGTCAATTACTTGCATGTTTGTATTAATGCATGTCTATCATTTATACTTTTTTTAATTTCGACTAAGATCGTTTCATATGTCTCTACAATTAACTTTACTTTCAGGAAAGTGTTAAAATTTATGGTTAATGGTGCCATAAAAATGATAATCATAAACTGATTTTAAGACACTCCTCTTTTCAATAGGTTATCTAACTTTTTAGACATCATATTTGAATAGGTCAGTCCCTAAAATGAAATAATTAAGATTGAGAAGACCATCCTCCAACTGGGCTTAGCAAAATGTGACTGGACCCTAGTCCATGATGAAATTACAACTTCACCATGTAGATACAATCAAACTTGTCACATTTTAGACTAAAGTTCCTTTTTGGTCCTTAACATATGACGATTTTTTGATTTTGGTCCAAAACATTATCTTTTGAATTATTTGGTCCCTCACAAATAAAAGCGAGTCACATTTGGTCCATTTTGGACGGAACCTTCAAATTTTTGACGGTTTAATTACCAGGTCACAAATCCGTCACTAATGGAGAGAAAATGATCCGTCACTAATCCGCCACAAATCTGTCACTAATCTGTCACTAATCCGTCACTAACTAATTGTAAGAAACAATAGAATCACAATCTTTTCTCTCCAAATCTCTCTCTGTGTCTCAGCTTCACTAAAATGGCGTCGCCACCTCCGCCTTCCCTCCTCACCGCGCTTCTCCTCCTCCTCCTCCTAATCCCGCCCACCCAATCACAATCCGCCACGTGCACGAAGCAATCCTTCACCAACAGCGATCACGCTATTAGCCACCGTGGTGCTGCCGGAGAAGGGGAGGATGGTGCTCAACCACGTATGGCAGGTTGGGGGATCCGTCTCCGTGGGCGTTCCGGCGAAGCACGAGTTTCAGCCCGCGAATTTGAACGCGAAGGGAAACCTTGATTTGTTGAAAGGGCACAACAGATCTTCCACCGAAGGCGATTCCAAATTGAAGAAGAGTAATGTGAGTTCTTTTTCTGGTGATTTTGTTTCTGAATTCTGTGAATCATGAGAAATTGCATTGTGATTTAGTAGAATTAGATGTTCAGGTAGTTTGGTATGTGCTTGATTTTGAAATTTTGAACATCGTTGGTTTCTGGCGATTGAATCAACGAATTAGGTTAAATGTAGGTAGAATTAGGGCTTCATTGATTTGGGGGAAATGCTGGAAATACAGAAGTAGTTTGGTATATGTTTGGTTTTTTGGTTTCCACTGATTCAGATTCATGGAGTGCTGAATGTGGTGAAGCAACACTTCACAAACCTTCAAATCGACTATTTGTTGAAGACTCGAGTGGATTGCCCGCTCCATTTCTGCATCCAGAGTCGGGTGGGGTTGAATATATTCAAAGAAACAAAATTAGTGACGGATTTGTGACCCGCTAATTAAAACCGTCAAAAATTTGACGGTTCCGTCCAAAATGGACCAAATGTGACCCGTTTTTATTTGTGAGGGACCGAATAATTCAAAAGATAATGTTTTGGACCAAAATCAAAAAATCGCTATATGTTAAGGATCAAAAAGGGACTTTAGTCCATTTATATATTGACTCGACTTATTTTAACACAAGTGATACCCGCAACGGGGCTAGTGTAGCAATTAGTAAGCAAGAGTATCGTATCCCACAGAGACAATTTTGCATCAACTTAACTACCACGAACAAAAATCAACTACTATCTAGACAATCAAGAAAAGTTTGGTTTGTTCTAACAACTAATAAAAGCATATAGTAAGCAAGTAACAATTAAGAACAAGGAAACACGGTGTAAAAAGGATGTGAAAAGATAATATGGAGAAAATTGCAGAACTCAAGGATCCGATGCACAATTCCAAGCTCTTATCCAGTCAATTCGCTTTACCTTTTGGTGTCTCTAGAGTTACTAAGCCGACCACAATTATAGATTAAACCCCCTCCCGAGGTGAGAAACCTGTAGATTAGGTGCTAGGATCGAAGTCCCCTTCTAATCCTAAACTCCTAACTCCCAAAAGCTCGATTAGGTCAATGACCTCACTCAAAACCTCAACTCTCCCGAATTCTATTGTATTAAGGTGTGAATTATTCTTCTTTCCGGATTAATTATTTCATCTCCCGATTAATCTAATTAATCCTACACAATCAAGTGGTGATCAAGCAATTGAAAGGAATAAACCCAAGAATAATCAAATAACTACAAGAGCAAGGCAAGAACAAAATCAATCGGATAAAAACTATGAAATCAGTGCATCATCACCAAGAATTCTACAAGAGATGTTTAGCTACTCATGTTTATAGAGAAAACCATGTTCAAAACAAATGAATTCAACAAATACATGAAGTAAAGATAGTAAGACTCCTGTGAGATCAATCGATGGATAGGTGACTTCAATCTCCCGATTGGAAGTCTTCAATCTTCAATTCTCTCTCTCAAAGGTGTGCTTGGGGTGGTGTGTGAGTGTATGAGGCGTTAGGTGTGGTGTGGAATGAACCCTAGGCTTCTTCTCCTCTTAATCCCCTTCAAAAATCTCGTTTTTGGCATAAAAATACGTCAAAACAACGTACCCGGCCGGGTGGAATTATAAAGGTTAAAATTCACCCGGCCGGGTGATGATTTTCGACCAGATTCTGCTCCATTTGAGACACCCGGCCGGGTGGATTTACAGGGTAATAATTCACCCGGCCGAGTGAGATTTTCTAGACAGCGCAGTGTTCGTAAAACGGCCATATCTCTCTCATCCGAACTCCGATTGGGGCGTGTGAGGTACCTACACGAAGCTCTTTCGAAGACGAAGAGAATGATGTGCATTGGGGGTTGATTGGACTTCAAAATCTCCAGTAAAATTGTCTCAAGCCAAGACTGCTGCACATCCACCTATTTTGCACCTTTTTCTACATATTCTTAGCAAAATGGTCAATATATCAACATAATACAGAAGTAGATGTAAACACGCTTAATAATAGATGAAATATGATCAAATTCATACAAAACCACCCTCTAAAACCATGTAAAATCCAAGTGTGTCATATATGTACATGTACACTCATGAAGTTATTCAATCAAGCTAAAATGACGGATACAATGACGTCAAATATACACGTAGATCACATTGTTTAGACTCATTATACAGATAACAATTGTATGGAAAAAAATATAATTAATTGAAGCAATGTTGTCTATAAATGACATCGTACAACTAGAAGATTCCAAATATATATATATCCACCCCGACGAATTTCTCCAACAAGATAGAGCTACAATAAAGTACTAGTATTTCACGAAGAAGACAGTGATCCCACCAAATGCGGCGCCACAATTAAATCAATCCTTCTACTAAGAAATTATTATGCCCAAACATTAATAATTGATCATTCTAATAATGAGAGTTAGTGATATGCAACGTGATGCGCATGAATGGAATGCTACTTATATTAAAATACTATGAATAATATTAGAAATATTATACAAAAGTTAGCCTACATGTATAGATTAAAAAATTATATTCCCTCACACACAAAATAATAATCTGATTTTGCTATTTTGGGATGTACAATAGCTGGGCGTATGTGTAAAATATTCGAAATTAGCTGAAGTGTATTACAAACCGCTAGTTGACATAACGTAAAAACCCATGAGGCATATGTATAAAATATCTTAAAAGTATTATCAATAGCTAGTTGACATAGGACGTATGTATAAAATATCTTAAAAGTATTATCAATAGCTAGTTGACATAGGACGTATGTATAAAATACTCAAATTTAACTGTTGTAACAAAGTTGATATACAACCTACTTTCTTGAAAAACGAAAACTTTTGAAACGGGTTTTAATGCAAAATTGGTGAGTAAGAGAGATATAAAGAATAGTTAGAGTAACTGGAAATATAGTTAGAGTAACTGGAAATAGCGTGAGTAAATTGTGGGGTCCACGTCCTAAAATAGAAAGTCTAAAAAGTTTTTATTTTAAAGGGATAACCCAAAATGAAAATATTTCTACTTTTAAGACGGAGATAGTTACTTGAGTGGACTACCAATTATTCCCCGGTGGACATGGTTACAACAACTTGTTGACGTGAGTGAAAATTGATGTTTAACTGTTTATTTTAAGATTGGATAATCTAGATTTTATAATAATTATCAATTTAATATGGAGTAGTTATATAGCAACCTAAGTGGATCCTATTATATTGAACACAAGTATTATAAACTAGGAGCATCTTTTCTTGAACATAATTATTTAGCGTATGATTTTAAAATCTTCCAACAATTGGATTTGTTAGACTACGCAAGTATTCTATTAATAAGTCATATACATGACCCCAAATAATCACCATTTACTATTCTTTCCAGGTAGACAGTAATGGTCGATCACAATATTTTTAGTGGAAATTTTTGTCGATTAGCTTATAAACCGAAATAAATCAATCCTTAGCATATCATATTATTTCAACGTATCTTTGTAAATAATATATTATTAATTCAACATATTAAAAAAAAATTAGACATCTTAACAACAACTGGTGAGTTCACACACCAAATTCATGCGTATAAATTCAGTGCCTGAAAAAACCAAGGACCAAGAGCATCAATTATCGAAAATCTCAGTCGCTAATTTGTATGATCATTTGCTCTTATCATTAGTTTATAATAATAGAGAATCAGAGATGCCAAACAATGATGGTATGAATGGGGAGGAACACAAGTCTTCATTTGGATTGAAACAAGAGGTGAAGCGTTTGGTATCCGTGAGGCGACCGGCGCGGAAACTCGACCGGGCCAAGACCGTCGCTTCACGGGCCCTCACGGGGCTCAAGTTCATCGGCAAGACCGGTGGCACGTGGGTCCACGTCGAGGAGCGCTTCAACAAACTCAAATCCGATGATGGAATGTTGTCACGCGACGATTTTGGCAAATGCATTGGTATAGTATAATATTAATGAAATTATATGAGCTTATTAGTAAAATAGAAGTAAATAAATTTATGTGTGTATAGGAATGAAGGAGTCGTCTACGTTCGACGGCGAGCTCTTCGACGTGCTTGCCCGGAAGTGGGATATCTCCGGCAACTCCATCAACAAAGAACAGCTCAGAATTTTCTGGGAACAGATTGCTGACCCAACTTTCGATGGTGGCCTTCAAATTTTTTTTGAAATGTAAACGTTACTCTTACATTCTCATTTCCAACCCTATATATGTATGTAATATAAATTAATGCAATTTGAATTATGAATCCAGGGTTGATAAAAATGCAGATGGAAGAATCACTGAAGACGAAATCCGGGAGGTATATATGATATGAACTGTATGTATTAAACTAATGTACAGTCGATGATCCTAATAAGTTGTTCACGTAGATTATAAGCCTGAGTGCTAAAGCAAACAAGCTGTCAGTCAACAAAAAAGAGGAAGATACTTATGCAAAAGTAATTATGGAAGAATTAGACCCCAACAAGCTCGGCTACATCATGGTACTGCAATTACTCAACTCAACTAATTATCTAACTATTAAACTTAACCTAAATTCCAATTAATTAATAATCGATACATAGATACAAGACTTGGAGAAGCTCCTACAGCCGGATGAACCGGATGCGGACTACAGTCGGAATCTGAGCAAGCTGCCGAGTGAGAACCGTAGGCAGCCGATGAAAATCGAGGCGCTCATCAAGCGGTTCTACAAAGGCGCTGCTTATTTTGTGGATGAAAATTGGCGGAGGGTGTGGGTGCTGGCGCTGTGGATTGGAGTTATGGCAGCGCTTTTCGCCTACAAATATGTGCAGTACAAAAACAAGGCGGCTTTCGAGGTGATGGGGCACTGCGTTTGTATGGCCAAAGGCGCAGCCGAGACGCTCAAGCTCAACATGGCGCTCGTTCTGCTCCCGATGTGCCGGAACACCATCACTTGGCTCAGGAACCGGACTAGCTTAGGCAAGGTTCTTCCCTTTGATGACAATATCAATTTCCATATGGTAAGTTTTTATCACGAAAAATAGTCTTTGTTTATCTATTTTTGGTCGTCCACTAAAATTAGTCTCTATGTATTTATCAGTAAGTTTTTCCTCTCATTAGGGGTCCCATTTGTTACTAACAAACTTCAACCGCTAATTTTCTTTATGTTTCTCTTCAACAAATTTTCATAAATTAAACCTGTGTCATCCACAACTAAACTAATTATTTTGGACAGATTTAATTAGTAGTACTACTTTTAGCTTGGGTTCTAGTTCTAATTCCAATCAATTTAATAAAAGTTGATTGTAAATATTGAATTTATAGATCGTTGCCACGGCGATCGGAATAGGAGTTGGAATACACGGGATAAGCCATCTAGCGTGCGATTTTCCGCGACTCCTCCACGCGAGCCCGGAGGAGTACAGGAAGATGGCACCATACTTTGGAGATGATCAGCCAAAGAGTTATTGGCATTATGTAAAAGGGAATGAGGGTGTGACAGGGATAGTGATGGTGGTTTTGATGGCTATAGCATTCACACTAGCATCACCATTTTTTAGAAGAAACAAAGTGCATCTACCCAAGCCTTTGGACAAGCTTGCAGGGTTCAATGCCTTTTGGTATTCACACCACTTATTTATCATTGTCTATACCCTTCTCATTCTTCATGGAATCAACCTATATATGACCCATGAATGGTACAACAAAACTGTGAGTTCTCACTCTTCTATTTAGAATTTAAAAAGATATTTTTTGATTGAGTTATCCGACTATATGTCAATATGTGTGTGTGTGTGTGTTGTGCATAGACTTGGATGTATGTTGCCATTCCTATCACAATTTATGTTGGAGAAAGATTGATAAGAGCCTTCAGATCCAGCGTCAAGCCAGTGAAGACCCTTGGGGTAAATAAATATTGCATCAAATTACACCATATATAATTAATGTTAGCATGGATGAAGGTGGCATTCTACCCCGGAAAGTGCATAGACATAGACTTGGATGTATTTCAATTAATTAATTTCATGGATGAAGGTGGCATTCTACCCCGGAAAAGTGTTAGCACTGCACATGAAGCCTCATAAAGAAATATTCAAATATAAAAGTGGACAGTATATCTTTGTCAACTGTTCAGCCGTTTCTCCATTTGAATGGTATGTGTCTCAATATTTTTTTTTATTATTATTATGAAATGTAACGAAGTAGTATGATAAATTAACATGTCATGAATATGGGATCATCTACATGTTTTTATTGTACAGGAGTACTATTATATATGTATATATATATAATTATTGGTAAGGATCAAACTCAAACTCTGTACATTATAGATTACCTACCATGAATTGACAGGTAATTGTATGTGTAGCAACCAGTTTGACAAACTGCACTCTGGACATGATTAATGTTGTCTTATTTAAAATAATTAGATTACTTCAATAATTGCAGGCACCCTTTTTCAATAACTTCATCTCCTAGAGAAGATTATTTAAGTGTTCACATTCGGGATGCGGGTGACTGGACCAAAAAAATTCAGGAAGTATTCATCTCAAAGGTAAACTCATATATATGCTCATTTTGATAATTGTTATCCCCTCTTAAATATTCTTGAGATTCTCTATTTCATTGCTCTATTTTTTACTGTTTTTTTTATATATTTTAAAGTTCTTTATTTTATTTGAGAGTTGACTATATACACTCAATTATGATGTGTAATTTTATCCTATTGCTTGGCTTTTGTCTTGTTTGGATGAGGAGTCTAACAATTTCTTATTATATAAAGTGATTTTTTAAAAGTCAACTTTCAAAAATAAAAATTATATCAAATCACTGATATATTAATATTAGTTGGCATTATAAATTTATCAAGAACTGATATTCATGAGTCAGCAAACTGATATTCACGAGTCAGTGAATTAACTGCAGTTTCTACAAAGTATTTTTAATACTTAATTTATCTAGCAATGTCTTATTGTTTATTTAGAATTAAAATGTGTTGCTTATTCATTCCTTGTAAGGTACCTCGGCCGCCACCTACAGAAAAAAGTGGACATCAGTCAACCAAGTTTATTGATGTAGAAAATAATCACAAGTAAGTCGATTTTTTCCACAACCCATTCTAATACAATTGTGTGGATTAATAATAGTACAAAACAATTATAAAAAAAATTGCACAAATCACAATACCATTATCATACATTGGTACTAAATGTCTCAATCCCACAGTGTTCCAAAAATACTAATCAATGGTCCTTACGGAGCACCAACACAAGACTACAAAAAATACGAAATTGTGGTACTAATAGGGCTAGGGATCGGGGCAACCCCAATGATCAGCGTGGTGAAGGACATTGCCACCAATATAAAAGCCATGGAGGACGAAGAGAACGCGATCGAGGAGGGAAGCAGGGGCGGAACCAGCCCTCTCCTGCCCACCCCAATGGCTAAGAGAAAGAAGGGGTCGGGAAGTGATAAACATGATCAATTCAAGACGAAAAAGGCTTACTTCTATTGGGTGACTAAAGAGCAGGGCACGTTCGATTGGTTCAAGGGCGTGATGAATGAGGTTGTCGAAATGGACCATAACCGAGTCATAGAAATGCACAATTACTGCACAAATGTGTATGAAGAAGGGAATGCTCGTTCCCTCCTAATTTCTAAGCTTCAATCAATAATCCTTGCTAAAAGTGGAATTGATTTTGTTGCTGGGACTAAGGTTAAATCACACTTTGGTAGGCCTAATTGGGACACAGTCTTTCAAACAATTTCAAATAATCATCCTGGTTCTAAAGTTGGTAAGTTCATATACATTCATATATTGTTTTTCTTAATGTAAATGAATTCATAAATCATCATTTAATTACTTGGTTTATTAAGAAAATTGTTGTTGGCCATTTTTGCAGGAGTATTTTACTGTGGGGCACCAGCAACGATGAGAGATCTCAAAAAGGCAACTAAAATTTCTCACCCAAACCCAGCCAAATTCGTGCTCCACAAAGAAAACTTTTAATAGCATAATCGAAACTTTTGGTGGTTATATTATTTTCAGAATCAAATTTTAATCGCAATGATGAATTTAAATTCTTGTGTTGTAATAAATGTTAGCGTCTGCAATTAAAATATAGCATTTCGTTATTGGTAGGTAATGCTTTTAAATTTCTTATACTAGTATCTTTCTTCCCAAAATCAATTTTATAAATCAATACTCAACTTAAACTTACAAGACGTCTAGACCCACACAAATACATTCAGGCCTAATGGGTCTTCAAAACGTGGGCTTCATAAAATAGGGCCCGGCCCATTCATGCAATATTAATCGTTTACTTTTTAGTTCTATAGTAGGAGTACTTCTTTTACTTATTACTCCGTACAAAAATCATTTCATACATTCTTTTTTAGTTCTATTCTTATTTTATCTATTGAAGGATGATTATTTTCCCTTTTATCTTGGTGGGTTAAAATCATGATTCATGAAGGTATGGAGTATAATTTGTAGACACATCTTGATATATCCTACATTTAAAATTCTCACTATATTAAGTAAGTAGTAAAATTAAGTCTTTGGAATTTTTAATTAAATAAATGTATAGTATGTTTCCAAGCTATTTGGGAGTGGTTTATTAGCTTGTCAGGTAAGATGTTTCCAAATTAGCCCTTATTATATTCTTCCTTCTTTTTCCGATCCTTTCCTCTCTGTTTTTTTTTTCTTGTTTATCAAACAAAAATGATTAAAATAACATATGATTGTTGCAGCACATCTACCGTACACTTAGAAAATTGTTGAACTAATTTTTTTTATTAAATCAGCAAACCAATTAATGCTAAAACTATACAGCATATTATTTACCTATATCCTTTAGTCTGACTTGTGTCTTATTCTATAATCAATGATGAATGACTCGGTCACAAAAGCAACTTTTCTGATCCAGAGTTAATAAAATCACAACTAGTTTACGCGTGTGATTAATATTATAGTGTGAAACGTGAAATGTACAATATAATATGTGAAAATAATAAATCATAAATTAATAGTTAAACCGTGTTTATTAGGTTGAGTACTGTTTAATTATATATGGTAGCAATTTGTAATTTTGAAAACTGAAATAAAATATAAATACATTTTCATAATTTTTAAATTCATGGTAGATTAGGTAGCGGGAATTGCATGTTCAACGACAAGCATAGGTTTAGGGCATCTAATCAGTTTGTGTCCTTGTATTTTCGTGCATGCCAATTCAATAGATAAATTCTCGCTTTTCAATATAATTGAAGAAACGTTTAAAGGGATCAGAAGAAGGTAATTCTTATTGCTTATCTTTTGTTTTACATTTGATCATTCTACTAGTATTTATAGGGATAAATGTGACCCTTCAGGACCCCCAATAAATGAGATTGGGACTATACACACTTGGGAACCCAACATTGTATTGGAACTCAAGTCCCATAAATGAGGAACGGCTCTTTATGTTTTGTCTTTCCAACAATAATGATCATCAACCTGTAAAATTGGGCTAAATTTTATTGTACACTTAGTATTTTTCTTTCCTTCCCTCCTTTTTTATCTCATTTTCTTTCGATCAATAGCATTTGAAAACATAAACGTAAGCATTACGATTATGCGGATCCCCATGGACTTGTAGTGGGGCAATTGCCCCTACTCAAACTTTTACTTCTATACTAATTTTTCTTTAAATTTGAATACTTCCTTCTTAAATGCCCCCTTCTCAATTTTTCAAATTATTTGCTTATGTATATTTTTGCCTCTCTTAAGTTTAATTTTTGGCTTCGCCTCTGCCGTTATTGTAGTTGGTGCTTGTAAAAGACTTTTTCTGTAGTACAAGTGTATAACATTCATGTCAAAATGTTCAGCTACTATATCTGATCATAACTCAGTCTTTAATATCATGAATTAAGACCGGATACAAAGCATCAATTTGTTTGAAATAAAAAAAACGATCATGAATAAGCCAAAATTTGCAGGTGATCATAAATTTGCAGGTCATGTTACCAAAAAATTTTTTGCAGGTGATCATAAATATAACAAATTAAAATAATTGGGCATGGCTGGCAAATTGCAAGGTTGACGTAATTATAATTAAACCTAATTAACCAATATTTGAAAAAGATCCGACACTGTTTCCTAGTAATTCAACTTGCCACGTCATAGACAAAATGGTACCCAATACGACGTCGTGGTAGTAGGTAACAACGACTACGCTGATCGCCCGTTCAAGAAGACCCCATCCCATCCTCCGTCAATTCTCATCTCTTGTTAGGTTGATCCTACTTGTAAAATATCACATCTTTAATCATAATACCTTCCTTACCTACATTATTCACACCAACCATTTGGTTACGTCAACTCATATGCCTTCTCTCATAAATATTCATCAATTGCTCTATGATTCAATTGTACACTTGGAACTAACACATTTAATAATATGAATTAAATTTTATAACAACAAATTTGATTGTGTAAGTAGTAGAAATATTGTTTCGAATTAATATAAATAAATTAAATAATACAGCTTGTATGCGATTTTGAGAAGTTCAACTAGAATTGCTGGTCTTGCTTGATTGATGGCTTCTCCATTGACAAAGTATTAGTACTATTACTAGTTTTTGTTTGTCAATCTTATTTGACCAATCAACCCTTTCATTTATGAGAGAGGATCCCCTGCCGTGCACAAATCACAGCAGGCCCTGCTGCCCCTCACAAACATTCTTTAAATATTAAATTTTATATTTTTTTTAATAAATAAAATAATAATAAAAAATTGTATTGTATGGGGCAGCAGGGCCATGCTGTGATTTGTGCATAGCAGGGGATCCTCTCCCTTCATTTATTCCAATTTTCCCATCAAGTTTCTATTTGATGTTCAATTAGTATTGTAAAACAAACACAATATATATATACTCGATGGACAATATTGATAAATTACTAGTACTATTACTTAAGTAAATTGAATTGACTACTATTTTTTTGTAGTTAGATGAAACTTTGCCGTTCTTTTAGTTGGATGAAACTGTAGCGTTTACCAATAGCTTTTATGAAAAGACATAATCTTGTGGAATAATTGTCAAATTAAGATTATATTCTGTACTTAGAATTTAGTACTACTACTTTTGTGATTAGGGAGAATCTTATATCACATTGTAGACTTTGTCAACCATATAAGATATAAAGTGCACTCCTAAGCAAACTGTCGTTTGGTTGGCATGACTCATTATAATATGATTGTACATCTATGATTAAATTGTGGAACTATTATAGTTAGAGGATGATGGCTTTGACTTACAATCTTGCAAACTGAACAACCCATCTATATATATGGTATGATGTGTTCTATCTTAACATTTTACTCAGATAGATACTCTTTAATCACGGTTCAATTATGCATTCATTCACTCTACAAACTAAAAATTAAATAGTCACTCTCATTGTAATAAGACATACTAATATAAAGCAAGTTCAATAAAAAAAATCTGAAAATTCATATATAATTGTAATACACATACTAGTATTTTCCATTTGAAGGATTAGCCATTTCTTCATAAACCAATTATAGAAAGAGCGATTCGAAATTATTCACCAAGGCCCACCCAACTCTTCTCACCAACCACACCATCACATAGCCATAAAAAAAGAAAACCAAATTCCCAAATTTACCCCTGAGCAACCCAAATTCCCCGTCAAGTCCCCATCTCACCAACTTCGAGTAAGATATATACCTCAAATCCCAACTCTCATTTTCAGGTTCAACTCTACAACACAACAAAAGTTGATACCAACATTTCCCCTCAGATTCCACCCACACACGCAAAACAAAACCAAAAAAAAAAAGAATGGATACCGCAGCAAGAAAAGATGACGTCATTTTCCGATCGAAACTCCCCGACATCTACATTCCCAAGCACCTTCCGCTCCATTCCTACTGCTTCGAGAACATTTCCAAGTACCGAACCAAGCCCTGCTTGATCAACGGCGGCTCCGGCGATGTTTACACCTACGAGGAGGTGGAGGCCCTCTCCCGAAGAGCCGGCGCTGGGCTGAGCCGCCTCGGCCTCCGCCACGGCGACACCGTCATGATCCTCCTCCCGAACTCGCCGGAGTTCGTCTTCGCCTTCCTCGGCGCGTCCTACATCGGCGCCGTCTCAACAATGGCAAATCCCTATTTTACCCCTGCCGAGGTCGTCAAGCAGGCGAAGGCCTCCGACGCTAAGCTAATCATAACGCAGGCCTGCCACGTCGCCAAAGTTAACGGCTTCGCTAAGGATAGCGGCGTTAGGGTTATGCTGGTGGACTCGCCGCCGCCGGAAGCGGCTCCGGCCGATTATTTGCAATTCTCGGAGCTGATTGCCGCGGATGAGAGTGAATTTCCGGAGGTGGATTTCAACCCCGACGATGTGGTGGCGCTGCCGTACTCCTCCGGCACGACGGGGCTGCCGAAGGGGGTGATGCTCACGCACAAGGGGCTGGTCACGAGCGTGGCGCAGCAGGTCGACGGCGAGAATCCGAATCTGTATATACACAGCGACGACGTGATGATCTGTGTGTTGCCGTTCTTCCACATTTACTCGCTGAATTCGATCCTGCTGTGCGGGCTCCGCGCCGGCGCCTCGATTTTGGTGATGCAGAAATTCGAAATTGAGCCGTTTCTGGAGCTGATTCAGAAGTATAAGGTGACGATCGGGCCGTTCGTGCCGCCGATTGTGCTGGCGATCGTGAAGAGTCCGGTGGTGGATAAGTACGACCTTTCGTCGGTGAGGACGGTGATGTCGGGGGCGGCGCCGCTGGGGAAGGAGCTCGAGGAGGCGGTGAGGGATAAGTTTCCTAATGCCAAGCTTGGACAGGTAAGCAAATACAGTAAAACTATAATGTTACTTTTATTTCTGTGTTTTTAAATTTTAAATTTGTTTTGCAGTTACACATTATTTTTATTCTTTATATGGCGACGCTCTAAAATGTGAAGTGAGTGTGAGTGTGACTAACTAAATTTAGGAGAGAAACATTGAAAACATATGATATCAAATCATGCCGCATTATTAATTTAATGCGTTATATGTCCATGTATTGATGTTGAATACTCTACAGCAAATGGTTTATTTGTTTCTCACCCATTATCATTTAAAGAATATGTATAGTAAGTAGTGTATTCAAATTAATACACGTCGACAGTGCACCAAATTAGTGTGTATTGAGTGGCTCATTTTCCTACCTAAGAAAGAAACGAGTAACTCAATTAGTTAATTAAATAGTAATAAGTTTATTGCTGAATATAAAAAAGGGAAATTTAGAGAGCCCCAAATCTCACACAATTAGAAACGAAATAAGTATTTAAGTAAGCCTAATCGACACGTGACAAAAAGTTTGCCACAATAATTTAATTTTCATGAAATATGATAGTAATAGAAAAGTTGCGTAACACTTTTTTACTGATCAAAATTCGAGAGACAGAATTATGGATTGAGTTGTGACAAGTAACAATATTTAAAATATTTTGGAGTTTAATTAAATGATGACATGTGCTGCAGGGTTATGGAATGACGGAAGCCGGACCGGTGCTAGCGATGTGTTTGGCTTTTGCGAAAGAGCCATTTGAGATAAAATCAGGTGCGTGCGGGACCGTGGTAAGAAATGCAGAGATGAAAATTGTTGACACGGAAAGTGGTGCTTCGTTAGGGCGCAACCAGCCTGGTGAAATTTGCATCCGTGGTGATCAAATCATGAAAGGTACACTAATTTCCATCCCACTATACTTCATATTTGAATTACACTTAATTTCAGAATATGACAAGTCTGAATAATTTGTGTATTAATATGAACACACTGCTATGAAATGTCACTTTTTTTATCTAGAGGGTATTTATGTAAAATCGCGTTAGTAACATCATACATACATCATCATGACGCATAGAATAAAGTTGGTGGTGGTTATGTTATTTATTGTGAGGTAGTGACACATACCCTCATGAAAATCACTATCCCACATAGTATTCCTTCCGTTTATTTATTCAAAACAATATATAAAAAATATTTAGTCGCAATAATTAGAATTATTTAACATGCAATAAATTAATTTGAACAAACATTGTTGCAGGTTATTTAAATGATCCAGAGGCAACAGAGAGAACAATTGACAAACAAGGATGGCTACACACAGGAGATATAGGTTTCATTGATGAAGATGATGAGCTTTTTATCATTGATCGTCTTAAGGAAATAATCAAGTACAAAGGCTACCAAGTTGCCCCTGCCGAGATCGAAGCCCTCCTCCTCAACCATCCCAACATCTCCGACGCCGCCGTTGTCCCGTAAGTCCCACTCATATCGATAAATCGGTGATTCCGACTCCTCTATGGATGAATGGATGACCCTGTACCTTTTCTTTATAAAGCTTTCTAAGAGGATAAATGGTTAATTTCTAACACTCCATTTATTGATATAAAATGCATGATGAATGTATTTTAAATCTTAGTTAATTATATCATGCAGAATGAAAGATGAACAAGCAGGAGAAGTGCCAGTTGCTTTTGTTGTTAAATCAAATGGATCCACTATTACTGAGGATGAGATCAAGCAATTCATTTCCAAACAGGTCGGATATTTATTTATTTATTTATTTTATTTTAGTTACACTTTATTAATGATTCTTTTTAATTTATTAATGGAATTTGAATATAATGAAAATTATTGGTTTTTGCAGGTTATTTTCTACAAGAGAATTAACCGAGTATTTTTCATTGACGCCATCCCCAAAAATCCATCTGGAAAAATATTGAGAAAGGATTTGAAGGCAATATTAGCAGCAACTACACCTTCTCCAAACTGATAACGCTGCAAGTATTTGAAGCCATATTAACAAAAAAAAAACAAGTTCTTGTATTATATTGTGATGTGATGGGGTTTTCAAGACACACAAATGTTGGTGTGGTGTTGCAATATTAAATCTATTATTTGTTGATTAAACTTTTAAACTTCATCATTTTTTTAAATGTTTTAAGCCATATCACATATTATTACGTACTCCACTAGCGAATTAAGAGAAGGGAAAGACAAACATGTCGCTGAAATCTGAATTGCAAGCTAGTATGATAATCATATAGACTATTGATTGTTGATTAGATTATTAATCATAACTAAAATTATAATTACGGCGGATGCACTGCAGTCTGCCTAAAATAAAGAAACTTTTCGGTGGGAATAGTGCTTCTAATTTAATTAATTTCATTGAGCACCAGAATATTTTGTATTAGAGTTGTCTGTCAAATAAAAAATTAGAATATCTGTATAGGCAGATACCATTTTTAGGCATTCAAATATTGATGTACTTTCATATTAGACTAATATATATGATTAAATAGTTATTTGATTGAGATTGAGATTGAGATTGAGACTTATAAGTGTTTTGCAGTTTGTAGAGTATTAGCAAATTACTTATATGGGGCGGCTATTTGTTGTCTAGAAATGGATTTAATTTAGGAATTACACCCAACCCAAATTAAACGATGCATCCACCTAGTAACACGGGCCATATTTCTGTTTACATAGAGAATTCCATTTTCATGAAGAAAATTCATCCTTATTGGGTGCTTTGTGCCTTAGTAAATTAACATATACATTAATTTCGAACATAACCATAAATATTAATAAATGACAAACGTGGGTGTGAATTAGCAACGTGCTTAAGAAACAACTGTAATAGTGAGTGGTTATTCATACAAAAATAATTCTCATATTCGAAGCTATTGGAATAAAATAGTGTGTATAGTATTGGGTTTTTTTTTAACTAAAAAAATAACCGTGATAAATGAGAAAACTACTGCCTATCCTAGAAAATGGGTCTTAATTTGAAGTGGATATCTTTCTATATACTAATTATTTAACTTATTTATTGTTTAGTTGTTATGATATGATGGATTTGATTTATTTTTCTAGTTTATGAAAGATCCTTTTGTATAATATGTGTGGGGTTCATTATGAATAACAAAGATTATATGATTCTCCTTTACGAAGAAAACCGAATTCTGTCTAAAATCACTCGATATTTCTTCTCCATCCAATCTATCTCAAAACTACTCTCCTAATTCCTAGTGATTAATATCCTATCACCACAAATCGCTCTAAATCCCCACTTACATATACAATTAGTGCCAATAACTGCAAAGTCCTTTGGAATTAAGCATCCGATTAGTGCTTCCATACAACAACAAAAGGAACACTCTAATTTCATTCTCAAGATTCAACAGAAACGGAAATGGAATCCGAACCGATCGCCCTCGCCCTCGCCCTTGCCTGCAACGACGAGTACATCGCTTCAATCGTCATCAACACCTCCGAGAATCCCCAATCCAACCAAGGATCCCTACTCTCCGACGACGATTTCGCCCATGAATTGCAGCTCCAGGAAGTCATCATCTCTTCCCTCCTCAACCAACCACCCGAATCCTCCAAATTACCCGCTGCGGAGGAAGAAGGCGGAGAGTCATCGCAGTCTCTGTGCGAGATCTGCGCCGAGAAGAAAGACCGCGACGGCATGTTCCCCCTCCCCGGCTGCACCCACCGCTTCTGCAACGACTGCATCTCCCGCCACGTCTCCATCAAGGTCACGAAGCGCGCCATCCTCGACGCCCTCGCCTGCCCGGGAACTGGCTGCGGAGGCGCCCTAGACGCCGCCGCGTGCAGGGCAGTGCTGCCGGTTGAGGTGGCGGCGGCGTGGGACGAGGTGCTGTGCGAAGCGGCCATCGCGGTGGGGGAGCGCGTGTACTGCCCCTACAAGAACTGCTCGGCGCTTCTGGTCAACGACGGCGGCGGCGGGGTCATCGCCGAGGCGGAGTGCCCCTTCTGCCGGAGGCTCTTCTGCGCGAGGTGCAACGTGGCGCCGTGGCACGCCGGGGTGGACTGCGAGGGGTTCGCGAAGCTAGGGAAGGACGAGAGAGAGGAAGCGGATTTGATGGTGCATGATCTTGCCAAGTCCAACAAGTGGCGGAGATGCCCCGGCTGCAACTTCTACGTCGAGAAAAATGAAGGATGCCTGCACATTACGTGCAGGTTAATTATACAACCTAAAATATGTGTTCTTGTTTATTTATGTTTTCCGTTTCTAAAATTGAAAAGGCCTCAACAGGTGTAGGTATGAGTTCTGCTATGCCTGTGGAAAAGCTTGGAGTTCTACACATGGTGGTTGCCAAGTATGATTTTGATGCTCATCATGAGAATAAGGTCAGCATGCAATGTATCTTCATTGATTATACACTCTAAGCTAGAATTTTCTATTATTTCTCTGAAAGACATTGAAATTACATAAATTGGTTGTTTTTCAATTGCAAATGGGACTAGCCTCTCATCCCTTGTGGTTGATTCATTATTTATTGGGAAACTAGCTCTTTGGGCTTATCTAATTGAGCTCGCACTAATTCATACACACATGGGCTTTTAAATTTGAGGTTATTACTCTTCGCCATCTAGGTATATAGTTAATGACTGATGAAATCTTAATCATTTAATATTATAAATAATGACTGATGAATGCTTAATCATTTAATATTATAAATAACGACTACCCCGTATATTTTAATTCTAACGTATGTATACCATGCATGCACTTGTCAATTTTCAGAGGCAAAGGCAACCTATAGCAACTAAATTTACTTCCCAAACGTTGACGTCGTCACCATCTTAATTATTAGTAGTATATGTACTATGAAGTAATTTATGCATATACAGGAGAGTGATTAGGATGATTTGAATAATGTTTTTTATTTATTATTATTATTATTAAATGTTTTTTAATTAGTTTTTATTATATTTGAATAATTATAAAATTTCTAATCAAAAAAATACCTTCCCTCTCTAATATAGTAACCCGATCGAATTTTGCCTCTTTTTTTTATATATATATTTTTTTAGTGTACTTTTTTAAGCTTCCCAACACCCTTTATTGCCACATATAAATACCTCCTTCACCGAACTTCATTTTTTACATTTTTCATCTTCATCCTCGTTATATTTTTCACTCCATTTATAAATCTCAACTATAAGTTTCTTCAGTTATGATGTTAATAATCTTATTTCAATTATTTAATGAGCTGAGGAATGTATGTATGCACCATTTGCGGACTCTTAACCAAGAACTAAAATGTACACGCATGACAACAATATCTATTATTAAAGTTAGACAATATGCATGTGACAATTAGAGCTCTGAAGTCTTTATTTATTACTACGTATATAAGAATATATTTCAAGTTTTCAACGAGCTAAGTTTATGTATAATAACGTCTTGTCTAACCATCTCTTAGGAACAAAGTCATATAGCACACTCAAACACGTTTCAATGAAGTATACCAATAGTAGTGTTTCTCGTATACCAATTACCACTACCCAAAGAAATAAAAATACATGGTTGCAAAAGTATATGTATACTACCATCTAATAAGTTAAAAGTA
Source organism: Salvia splendens (assembly GCF_004379255.2). Taxonomy (NCBI): domain Eukaryota; kingdom Viridiplantae; phylum Streptophyta; class Magnoliopsida; order Lamiales; family Lamiaceae; genus Salvia; species Salvia splendens. The sequence continues at coordinate 13,355,810 of NC_056040.1, forward strand.
GTAGTGTAGAACCATTACCATAAGCTCAATCTTATTGGTAAATATTTAAAATGAATTGTTAGAAAATACAATGCGGAAAATAAAAGATTATTGCAGAAAGTAAAAGATGGGGAGAACTTTAAAGACTACATTGTGAATGACTTTTAATTTTATTCTTTCAATGATTACACAACCTTTTATAGGCTCTAATTCTAGCTATACATGGAAAATATCTTCTAATTATACTATTATCATTTTATTTGATTTTCCATAATCTTTAATTGATTTCCTTCAATATTCTTGCCATAATTTCATCCATTGCCTTCTTGTTCTCCAATCAATTAATTTTCTCATTCCAACACTCCCCCTCAAGTTGAGTATCGAGTTTTTCGACACTTAACTTGCACTATCTTTAGTTTGATAAATAGTTTATACTCGTATTTAAAAGTTCTTCAATTTCCATTGACAGCTTATACTCGTATCATAGAGTTTCTTCAATTCATCATTGATAATTTATACTCGTATCAAAGAGTTATTGAAAGTTTAGACTTGTTTCAAGGAGCTCTTTATTCATCTTTGAAAGTTTTAACTCGTTTCAAGGAGTTCTTCAATTTTTCTTCATTGAAAGTTTAGGCTCTTATCAAGGAGTTCTTCAATTTTGTTGACGATTTTAACTCGTGTCAAGGAGCCAATCTAGACAGTTTTAACTCGTGTCCCGGAGCTTGTCTAAACAATTTTTACTCATATTTAGGAGCTATCTTAGATAGTTTTAGCTCGTATCCAGGAGCCATCTTAGATAGTTTTAACTCATATCTAGGAGCCATCAGACAGTTTTGACTCATGTCGATGAGCTAATTCTTCTTTGGAGTGAATTTAATTTACAGTCACTCCTATCATTAGATTTCTTTTTTTGTCATTCTTCACGGCAACTCCCAAGCCTCTATCTCAATCAGAACTCCTTGACGGCTCTTGGCTCGGAACAGGAGTCACTTCTATTCCGATGTCTCTCATTGATACTGATCGTATGGCAGGATCTATTGTTTCGTCGATTACACTCTTGGTGCAAGGCATATTTGAATCATCCATCAATGCGAATTTCCCTGGTCCTGTCTGCGAAGCAGGTTGGCAAAAATTGACACTCTTCACCGATGGCTCTGGCACAACTCTCACCATTTTCGCAGCTGGTTGTCTGTTCACCTGATATTGGATGTTGGCATTCTTTGAGATATTGGATTGCGCATTTTTCTTGTTCATAATCCACTTCTCTGCATCGTTCCATTTTGATGACATTGACCTCGAGAATGATCTTGATATGGAATGGTTCAGCAACCTCTCTCCTTTATGGACCTCAAAGCTCGAGGTGATATCATAATCAAGATTTTTTATCCTCACACATTCTAATGGGGTGGACGGAACTGGAATTACCTCTCACCTTTATGGACCTCCATCTCTTTTCGTCTTGCCCTATTACTACTCGCCCTCTTGGCAACTCCATCTCTTCCGGCAGGGTATTGTCTCTCTCCCTCTGCCGGATAATTCTTCGACTACTTTACCTTTCCGGGTTGTCTTGCTACCAATCTTTCCTGGCTCCATCGACATGTGGCCTGCGCCTTTGCAGCTTTCTCGCCCTCTCATCATCGGTCATCTTTGGCCATCACGACCATCATCGATTTGGAAAGGAGTTGTTCGGTCGCATTCTTCCTCTCCCCCTCGGCCGGACAAACCGTGAATTCAGATTTTATCTACGGATCTAGGGCTCGCTGCCACCTCCAAATCAGCGAGTAATCGCTGAACTCCATGGAGCCTTTGCTCTGTTCCTCCGTGGTTGGCTTCTTGCGCCGATCAATGCTTCTCTATCAGCCATTGCGGCCTTGCTACTGGCTCCACCTCCTTCGCCACAATGCTTCCTTTCTCTCCTCCTCTGCTAGCTGTGGTTCTCAGCCTTGCCGTGCGCTGTGGCAGCCAATTCCCTCAACTAGGCCTCATCCATGAAGTTGAGGCGATCGTCCCATGTCGGAAACATGCCCTCCACATTCTTCTTCCGCAACTTCTCGAGCTTCTCCTCGGCTTGCCTCTGCCACTGGTCGAAGAAATTCGACAGCAAGTACTCCCTTACTCCGCCACTGGAGTCATTTTTCTTGGCCTTGTAGGCTTCGATGAGGCTGCAGACCTGGTCGGGATCCTCCTCCGGCCAGACTGAGGTGGAATTGGTGGTGGGGTCGTGGAAGATCATGCATGGGGGGACGTCGCAGAGCGTGGTGAGTTGGTGGAGTTTCTTGATTAGCCATTTCTTTCGCTTCTTCATAGTAAGGATTCTTGATTTCTCCTCCTCAATCAACTCCATCTTCAGTTTGCCGCGACCCATCTCTTAGAATTTGATCGATTGTGAGAGAGGAGATTTTTTTTGAGGTTTTTTTTTGGTTTTTTTTGGGTTTTTATATATATATATAGAGACACTGTCGATTCCTATGATCGAACCTGCTCTGATACCACTGTTGGGACCCGGTGGTGCACACCCAAACTCCACATTAGTATTATATTGTTCGCTTTGGGCAAAGCTCTCACGGTTTTGCTCTTGGAGTACTCCCCAAAAGGCCTCATACTAATGGAGTTGGGATAGCCCATTTATATGCTTGCAGTCCATTCTCCGATGTGGGATATGGTTTGCTTCACCACAATCCTCTCCTCAAACCAAGACCACCAGACCAAGACCACATGTCTGTGCCCCATGTTACAGGTCACCAGGTCACCACAGGTCTTGGTCGAGCTCACGCAGAGACATCGAAGAACTTGCAAGCGCAACCCACCGAACCCCGAGCCACACAGGCCCAGCCCCTGAACCAGGGCTCTGATACCATGTTAGAAAATACAATGCAGAAAATAAAAGATTATTGCAGAAAGTAAAAGATAGAGAGAACTTTAAAGACTACATTGTGAATGACTTTTAATTTTATTCTTTCAATGATTACACAACCTTTTATAGGCTCTAATTCTAGCTATACATGGAAAATATATTCTAATTATACTAATATCCTTTTATTTGATTTTCCATAATCTTTAATTGATTTCCTTCGATATTCTTGCCATAATTTCATCCATTGCCTTCTTATTCTCCAATCAATTAATTTTCTCATTCCAACATGAATAATTGCTGAGACCGCACATTTAGTTTAACCAACATAGATGTACTTGTTTCTTTGTGAACCAATTGAATGTTAAGTATATCACACCAGATGTTTTCTGTCATCCAAAATGGAAACTCACTTCAGAGTCGTCACTGCATCAGTTCACGATAGATTACCTACATCTATTTAGGTTGTGATTTGATGAAGCGGCGAATTTTCGATGGTAATTAATGCACGTAAAAATAAATTACGACACAGAGGTTTTACGTGGTTCGATTTACTGAGGTAAATCTACGTCCACGGGGAGAAATGGGGGCAGGTTTGTATTGCTTGATCTGCGAATTACAGCTTACAACACTGGCCTGCTTTATGATATTCTCTCTAGAGAGCTTTTTTAGAGTTTAAAAGAAGAAGCAGAAGACCTTATCTATCTGACCTAGGTTCTATTTATACAGTGAACTAAGATCGTGGCATGCAGCATTTATTAGGTAGTGGATGTCGTGGAGATCGTGGCGACCTTGCATGGGTCCACTATCCTGCATGAGTTAATGACTGCTTGACACCACTAAATAGATCGTCGGTGTAGTGGAGGTGGAAATCTTGCATGAGTCCACTATCTCCTAGTTCGGTCGAATACTGAGACCGAACTGCTGAATTATTGCCGAGCAGCTTTTGCCGATCTGAGAGCAGAGCTTGATGAGTTGGCTTTCACCGAGCTGTAGGCTGGGGCCGAACTCTTTGGTTGTGCCGAACTGAACTCTTTAGTCACGCCGGACTGATACTCTTTAGTCATGCCGAACTGATACTCTGTCTTGGGCTTTACTGCTGTTGGGCTTGTTTAGTACGTACTCCATCACTACCCCCCCCGAAAAGCGAAGTGAATCACTTCGGCATTCTGGAAAAAAGTATGGGGTAAGTTGATGTTTGTCCACGGTCTCATGAAGTGAACTCTTCTTTGACCGGACTTGGTTTGTGTCCTAATTTGGCGAGTTTTATCGCTCGGATCGGGCTTTCCGTTGTCCTAATTTGGGGATCGGACTTTCCCTTGTCCTAATTTGGGGATCGGACTTTCCCTTGTCCTAATTCGGCGAGTTTTATCGCGTGGATCGGACTTTCCCTAGTCCTAATTCAGGCAAGTTTTATCGCGAGAATTGGACTTTTGTTGCAGTTCGTTTCAGACGAAGTGCTTGTTTAAGCTGAATTGTGGTCTTGTATCCTCTTTAGAAGCTTTGACGCACAATCGTGGGCTTGTTGCAGCTCGTTTCAGACGAACTGCTTGTTTAAGCTGAATTGTGGTCTTGTATCTTCTGTAGAAGCTTTGACTCACAATTGTTTAGCTTGTATATGTTCTAAGAAGGGGATCAGTCTTCGAAGAACAAGATACCTCAGTAACATTTGTAAGAGACGACACGCACAGAGACAGACAAAACACACAAACAAAACGCACAGAGACAAATAAAGACCAAGTAAACCAAATAAAGCACATTGAGCAAACAGGACTCAAGACTGACTGACCGGACTGTCTCTTACAAATGGAACTTTTTGAGGTTGGAAATGTGCCATGTTCGGGGTACCTGTTCTCCTGACATGTGAGCCAATTTGTAAGACCCTTTGCCGAGGACTTCTGATACCCGATACGGACCTTCCCATGTGGGTTCGAGCTTGCCCAGCTTTTCTGCTCGGCTTACTTCGTTGTTTCTCAGGACGAGATCTCCCACTTGAAATTGCAGCTTCTTCACCCTTTGGTTGTAATACCGGGCTACTTGCTCCTTGTACTTGGCTGCTTTTATGCATGCCAATTCTCTTCTTTCTTCGGCAAGATCTAGCTCGGCTCTCAGTCCGTCGTCATTCATTTCTGAGGAGAAATTTAGAGTTCGGGGACTGGGTACGCCGATCTCCACCGGAATTACGGCTTCAGTGCCGTACACCAGACTGTATGGAGTTTCACCATTGGAGGTTGTGGGTGTAGTTCGGTAGGACCATAGGACTTGAGGGAGATTTTCTACCCATTGTCCTTTGGCTTGTTCTAACCGAGCTTTTAACCCTTTCACCAGGATACGATTTGTTACCTCCGTTTGTCCGTTTGCTTGTGGATGAGAGACCGAAGTGAACCGCTGTTGAATATTCAGCTCTTGGCACCAATTCTTGAACGTCTTGTCGGTGAACTGAGTCCCGTTATCCGAGATGAGGATGTGGGGTATGCCAAATCGGCACACTATGTTCTTCCAGACGAAATCCAATGCCTTCGAGCTCGTTATCGTAGCTAATGGTTCAGCTTCCACCCACTTCGTAAAGTAGTCCACGGCAACGACTAGGAATTTCATTTGCCGAGGAGCTTGAGGAAGTGGTCCCACTATGTCTATGCCCCATTGCATGAAAGGCCAAGGGCTTTGCATAGTGGATAGATCGGTCTGCGGCATTCTTGGGATATTTGCATGGATTTGGCACTTCGGGCATGTCTTGACGAGCTGCACTGCTTCTTGTACCAAGGTTGGCCAATAATATCCCCATCTTAGAACTTTTTTAGCTAAAGCTCTAGCTCCGATGTGGCTACCGCACGACCCTTCATGAACTTCTCTGAGGATGTAGTCCGTCTCTTCTGGTCCTACGCACCGCAATAACGGCTGGAGGTAAGACTTTCTAAAGAGGACTCCTTCATGAAGTTCGTACCGAAGTGCTCGGCACGTGATCTTCCGAGCTTCTCTCTTATCTTCGGGCAATTGTCCTTGATCCAGATACTGCAAGATCGGCGTCATCCAGTTCGGCGAGCTGGATATTGAATGTACCTCGGCTTCATCAATGCTTCGATGCATTAATTCTTCCGCCTTTGAGCTCGGATCTGAGGCCAACTTACTTAAGGTATCTGCTCGGCTATTTTCCGCTCTGGGAACGCGGATTATCCGAAAATAGGAGAAACTTCGGCTGATGCTTTGCGCTTTGTCCAAATACTTCTTCATTCTCTCGTCACGGGCTTCACTGGTACCCAACATGTGATTTACTATGACTTGTGAATCACAATGGACTTTGAGAGATTTGACGAGCAGACTTTGCGCTAACTGAAGTCCGGCCAGGAGGGCTTCGTACTCGGCTTCATTATTAGTAGTGGGGAATAGGAACCGAAGTGAGTAGGTTACCTCGTGTCCGTCGGGAGCGACGAGTAAAATACCAGCTCCACTTCCCATCTTGTTTGAAGCTCCATCTACGAATCCGCTCCAGCAGTCTGGCGGCTCTACTTCGGATTCCAAGGGCTGTGCAAGTTCGGCATTGGCAGACTTTTTCTGTTCGGCCATGACAGGGATTGCTTGATCGAACTTGGCCTCTGTAAGAAAATCTGCCAAGGCTTGTCCCTTGATGGCTTTCCGAGGTAGGTACTCGATCGAGTGTTCTCCCAGCTCTATGGCCCATTTGGCGATTCTGCCTGATGCTTCTGGCTTGGTCAAAACTTGCCGAAGAGGCAGATCGGTTAAGACACATACCTTGTGAGCATAGAAGTATGGCCGCAGTCTCCTTGCTGCATTTACTAACGCCAGAGCAATTTTTTCCAGAGGTTGATACCTTGTTTCTGGACCTCTTAATGCTCGGCTTGTAAAGTAGATGGGAAACTGCTTTAGGCCTTCTTCTCGTACAAGCACCGCGCTGATGGTTTGATCTGATGCCGCTAAGTATAAGAATATTACTTCGGCTTCGGTTGGAGCAGAGAGAATAGGAAGCTCGGCTAGATAACTTTTGAGCTCGTCAAAGGCCTTTTTCTGCTCGGCTCCCCACTCGAACTTTGGTGCTTTTTTCAACACTTTGAAGAACGGCAGTTGCTTTTCGGCTGCTTGGGAAAGGAATCGATTCAGTGCGGCTAGACATCCGGTTAGCCTTTGCACGTCATGTATGGACTTCGGCATTGCCATGTTTTGAATGACTTGAACTTTTGAAGGGTTTGCCTTGAGTCCGTCCTTTGAAACCCAACAACCCAGAAATTTTCCTGAATCTACCAAAAAGGTACATTTTTGGGGGTTGAGTTTGAGGTTGGCTTTCCGGAGCACGTCGAGAGTGGATTTGAGGTTGTCTTCGTACTCCGAAGTGCTTTTGCTTTTGACAACTATGTCGTCGACATACACTTCAACCTGTTTCCCGATTAGGTGCCGAAAAAGCTTGTCTACCATCCTTTGATAAGTGGCTCCGGCATTCTTTAAACCGAATGGCATCTTTTTATAAGCGAAAATGCCGAAATCGGTGATGAAAGCTGTTTTCGGAGCGTCACTCTCATCCATCAACACTTGGTGATATCCTTTGTATAAATCAAGAAAACAGAAAATTTCGAAGCCGATCAAAGCTTCTACTTTTTTATCTATATTCGGAAGGGGATAGCAATCTTTTGGACAGTGCTTGTTTAGATCGGTAAAATCTATGCACATCCGCCATCCTCCTCCTTTTTTCTTGATCATCACAGGATTGGCCACCCAAGAAGGATATTTCACCTCGAATAGTACATCCGCTTTTAGTAATTGGCGGACTTCGTCATGGATGACTTGGCTTCTTTCTGCCGCAAAGAGTCTTTGCTTCTGTTTTACTGGCCGGATTGAAGGATCAATATTTAACCGATGAGTGATTACCTCGGGGGGCACTCCGGTCATGTCCAACGGAGACCATGCAAAGACATCTTTGTACTCCTTGAGGAGCTGAATGGTCTTTTCCCGGAGTAGAGGCGTTCCTGCGAAGCCGACGTTGACCGTTCTGGATGGATCATCTTCGTATAACTGAACGGTCATTGAGTTCGGCTCTGAAGTGACTTCGGTCATCTCGCTTGCCTCCGACTCCGGTTGCTGTGATTGCTATGCTTGATGGTGCCGAACTGATTGCTCGGCACTTTTAAGCGCAATCTGCAGACATTCTTTTGCTCTCTTTTGATCACCTCGGATGACCGCTATCCCATTTTTAGTGGGAATCTTGATGGTGAGGTGATAAGTAGAGCAAACGGCCCGAACTGTGTTGAGCCAGTCCCTCCCCAGGATGATGTTGTACGGAGACCGAGCTTTCACCACAAAGAACTCGATCATCGTATTGGAGCTTGTAGGCGCTTTTCCCACCGTGATCGGAAGGCTGATAATACCTTCAGGGCGGGTGTCCTCCTGGGCGAAACTTTTCAGAGGAAGTGGAGCCGGACTGAGCCGAGCTGGATCCACTTCCATTTTATCGAAACATTCTTTAAAAAGAATGCTGACTGACGCTCCTGTATCCACAAATACTCTGTGGACCAGTTTGTTTGCCACCCCGGCTTGGATGACAATAGCGTCTTGGTGAGGAGAGATGGCTGGGACGGGATCGGCATCTGAAAATGTAATCACTTCGTCTTTCTTCAGCCTTTTATGTGTTGGTTCCTCTTGATTGGAACCTCTGCGTTCTGCTTTTAGGGACGACTTAGTCTTCCCGGCTGGGAGAGCATCAATAGTCAGGATTACTCCATCGTATTGCGGCTCGTCGTCGTCTTCGGGATCCTCATGTCTTTTCGGATCCTGAGGATTGCAGTTCGCACTTCTCTGCCTTTTGTTCTTTTTCGGCTGCTTGCTTTGGTATTTTTTTAACGTTCCTGTTTTCACAAGAACGTCAATACCTGCAGCCAAATCTCGGCACTCCTCGGTATCGTGACCGTGGGTTTGATGGAAGGAGCAATATTGATCCTGAAGTCGCCGTGCGGCTGATTTCGTCATCCGCTTTGGTTTTTCGAACATATCGGAATGTAGTTCGAAAATTTCCGCTCTTGACTTGTTTAATGGTACGAACTGAGCGGGCGGCTTCTCAGGATTGAGACGTGGTCCCAATCTGCCTTGTACTGGTGCCCTTTGAATTCTTTCAAAAGGAGTTCGGCGAGGAAGCACCTGGTCGCTTTGATCGGGCTTCCTTTTGTCTCCTTGGGATGAGCTGTCTAACGACCGTTTTCGACGGTCTGCCTCATCCGCACGAGAAAACTGGTCCGCAATGTCCCACATTTCTTGAGCTGTTTGCGGACCGCACTCCACGAGCTTTCTGTAGAGAGCTCCGGGCAGGATTCCATTTTGGAATGCCGAGATGACAAGTAGATCATTGAGATTATCTACTTGTAGGCATTCCTTATGGAATCTCGTCAGGAAGTCGCTGATCTTTTCGTCGCGACCTTGACGTATAGAAAGCAGCTGAGCCGAAGTGATTCGGGCTTCCGCTTTCTGAAAGAACCTCCTGTGGAAAGCATCCATGAGATCTCGGTAGGATCTGATGCTGCCTTGAGGAAGGCTGTCGAACCACCTTCTGGCGTTCCCGATGAGCAACTCGGGGAACAGCTTGCACATGTGGACCTCATTGAGACCCTGGTTCGCCATATTATATTGATAGCGTCCCAAGAAGTCATGAGGATCCTCTAGCCCGTCATAAGTCATTGACGGTGTCCGGTAGTTCCGCGGCAAAGGAGTCCGGGTGATGTCGTCCGAGAATGGAGTCTTTAATGCTCCGTACATGGCGAACCCGACATCTCTTCGGTACGGAGGAGATGGAGTTCTCCTGTGGTTCCGGTACCGAGGAGGAACATGTCGGGGTTGAGGATTCTTTCTCCTGGAAGACACGTCACTACTGCGGTAGTGACTTTCATGTCTGGATGAGGAGGGAGAATCCGCCGTTGTCTTCTCCGACTGTTGGCTCTTCTGCAGGAAGGTTAAGAACTCCTCCTGCTTCTCGGCCAAGAACAGCTTGACAGCCTCATTTAAATCAGGCTGTTGGGAAGACTCGGTGTGTGGACCTTTTGAGCGGCTTGCTCCTTCTCCGTGAGAACTGGAAGTAGATTTTTCACGAGGCTGCTTTCCAGGCCTATGGGCTGCTGGATTAGCTTCCTCATGGTTATCACGGACGGAGGCACGGGTGTTATGTGATCTGGTATGCATTTTTTTTTTTTTGGTAGAAGAGGATCAAAAACTCGCTTTATCACAAATTTGGTTCTCTGTTTCCCACAGACGGCGCCAGTGATGAAGCGGCGAATTTTCGATGGTAATTAATGCACGTAAAAATAAATTACGACACAGAGGTTTTACGTGGTTCGATTTACTGAGGTAAATCTACGTCCACGGGGAGAAATGGGGGCAGGTTTGTATTGCTTGATCTGCGAATTACAGCTTACAACACTGGCCTGCTTTATGATATTCTCTCTAGAGAGCTTTTTTAGAGTTTAAAAGAAGAAGCAGAAGACCTTATCTATCTGACCTAGGTTCTATTTATACAGTGAACTAAGATCGTGGCATGCAGCATTTATTAGGTAGTGGATGTCGTGGAGATCGTGGCGACCTTGCATGGGTCCACTATCCTGCATGAGTTAATGACTGCTTGACACCACTAAATAGATCGTCGGTGTAGTGGAGGTGGAAATCTTGCATGAGTCCACTATCTCCTAGTTCGGTCGAATACTGAGACCGAACTGCTGAATTATTGCCGAGCAGCTTTTGCCGATCTGAGAGCAGAGCTTGATGAGTTGGCTTTCACCGAGCTGTAGGCTGGGGCCGAACTCTTTGGTTGTGCCGAACTGAACTCTTTAGTCACGCCGGACTGATACTCTTTAGTCATGCCGAACTGATACTCTGTCTTGGGCTTTACTGCTGTTGGGCTTGTTTAGTACGTACTCCATCACGATTATTATTCAATCACAATCACTTGTACAATAAACTGACTGAAGGATTTTCTATAAACACGAGTTAATCTATTAGTTTATAGAAGAAAGATTCGTTTATTTAATTATTACATACAAAGTACTTAATTTCTGTAAATTTAGTTAAAAACAAATATTTTTTTCTATATAAAGATTTATAAATACAAAGCAACACGAAACATATTTTTGCAGTATAACATATACGGAGTACTAGTTTAGATTTACTTTATAGTTTCTACATTATGAAAAAAATTATATTAGACCAAATAATGTAAGCTTATTAATCAAATTCTCAATCGATGATAACTCGGTCTCTAATCGACTAGGCTTAATAACCAACTAATGTAGTTGAGTGACTCAATTTTGAGGAAGATTCAAGAACATGTTGAAAAAGTTAAGATCAAACAAAGTTAGGGATAAAATGTCCTTCATTTAGTTTCCAAAAGTAGTGTCACGTTGAAGACAAAATCGAGTGGCACACCTTAGAAAATGTATAATATTTTCAACAATTAAGTTGTTGTAGGGTACTATACAAAAAGGGGCAATTATTAGAACTCTAAGTCATGGCATGGGTCCAATTAATAGTAGTCCAATCACTCTATATATTGTTGAATCACAACCCATCGTGCTCAAGATCGAGATCAAGAATGACACACTACCTTTCGTGGACTAAGACTTGTCCAAAACCTTATTATATAAATCAACTTTGAATTTCTCTCACTACCAATTATATAATATAGTACTACCTAAATTTGAAAATAGTAGCCCCATCCGCGACCACCTTTCTCACTAATCTACATTAGTTTTTTTAGTTTTATCCATTTATATTAATTGTAAGCTACAATTAAATCAAATAAAAAAAATATTAATCTGAACGTGGACTAAATATAGCACACAGTAATATTTATATTTGTTTGGTTATATGGTGAGAATTGAGGCAGCAAGTCCGCCGTGTGAACATTGATAATCTTGATGTAATATGCTGGTAAAGATATGTACTCATATATCTTGTTGTAAAGCAAACCATGAGAACCATACATATAAAGTTTTTATGATACTAAGGTACCATCAACTCAAATTGATATTACCAATTTCGTTTAATTAGCTACGTACTAGCTAAAAGCTCAAATATATCAAAATAAAAAATCTAGCAGGTATGGACAATAATTAATGGACTGGACGAAATATCCAATTATGAAAACAATTTGTACATCGGTGAAACTTTAATTAGCTAATGAGATATTACTTCGGTGCCTCACCTTTGATCTTGGCAAGAAAAAAATGTACACAAACATTGAAACATAACATTGTATTGAGAAAATGATTACAATAAATTCATCAAGGAAAAAAAATATTGGACCCAATTATTTGTATTAAAATTTTTTGGAAAAAATCTAAAATTTAGCACACAATGAGAATCGTTCTTAACTACGTCTTAATTTTTATGGGGGACGCTTCTACTTACATCCTTTAATTTTAGTTGGGATATAAAAAATGAGAACGGTGTTTGAAGCATAGCCGGAAACATATATCTGATCTGTAGCCGTTGCCCGACGGGTTGGACCCCACGCACAGCCGCCCAGATTCTTTTCCCCGCCGACCCTCACGGGCGTCGGATTCTCTTTATCCTGTTATTTTCTGAGCACCAGTTGTTAAGAACCTAAATTCCTAACGAACCGATAAACGGAAAATAACAAGATAAAGAGAATTCGATGCCTGTGAGGTTCGACGGGGATAATCTGGTAAATAGTGTACAATTTAGCCTCCCAAAACGAATTAAAGAATGTCATTGTCTTTTTTTTAGTGATTGTTTATTAATTTAAGAAAAATATCATGTATCAGTATAAAATAAACAGTTAAATTTTTAAAAATTATTTTGATTGATCATTTATTGGTAAAAAGTAATTTATAAATGTTAATCATCTGTTGGTAAAAATAAAACTTTGTTATAATAAATATTATTAAAATAAACAGTTACAAGTGGAACGCGCACATAATTATTTCGCGGGGATAGAAAATTTCATTCGATGTAAAAAATGAGTTTATACAACAATGTTTATTTTTATATTTTATGAGTATTAGTAGTACTTAACTTTAACAAGCATCAGAAAGTTTATCTAAAACTCTGTATTTGAGTTAATGTGTCGTATGACGATAGCTCAACATATAATTAAATTTGACTGTATGTATATTTTTTAATATATTCAGCTTATAAATTTTTTTGGACAAAGACGAGAATTATAGACCCTTTCATTAGTTTATTAAAGTCACGTGGTCCATAAAATTACCGACACAAAGGTATGTACCACCAATACTAATTCAAATTCGACCAAATTAAATTTCAAAATATCTTTGAGCCTAAATTTCGTTGACTTTTCTTCACACCCTTACCCTACTATTATTAATTTATTTTATTTGTAGACCAATTTAATCATTGTTTCAACGAATAATTGGTAATTTACTAATATATCTTTTCAATTTTATAAAGGTTGCTTCCAATGGCAATCAATTTGTTGAAGTTTTGGAAATTGTTCAAATCTAATTGATGAAGCGGCGAATTTTCGATGGTAATTAATGCACGTAAAAATAAATTACGACACAGAGGTTTTACGTGGTTCGATTTACTGAGGTAAATCTACGTCCACGGGGAGAAATGGGGGCAGGTTTGTATTGCTTGATCTGCGAATTACAGCTTACAACACTGGCCTGCTTTATGATATTCTCTCTAGAGAGCTTTTTTAGAGTTTAAAAGAAGAAGCAGAAGCCCTTATCTATCTGACCTAGGTTCTATTTATACAGTGAACTAAGATCGTGGCATGCAGCATTTATTAGGTAGTGGATGTCGTGGAGATCGTGGCGACCTTGCATGGGTCCACTATCCTGCATGAGTTAATGACTGCTTGACACCACTAAATAGATCGTCGGTGTAGTGGAGGTGGAAATCTTGCATGAGTCCATTATCTCCTAGTTCGGTCGAATACTGAGACCGAACTGCTGAATTATTGCCGAGCAGCTTTTGCCGATCTGAGAGTAGAGCTTGATGCCGACCTGAGAGCAGAGCTTGATGAGTTGGCTTTCACCGAGCTGTAGGCTGGGGCCGAACTCTTTGGTTGTGCCGAACTGAACTCTTTAGTCACGCCGGACTGATACTCTTTAGTCATGCCGAACTGATACTCTGTCTTGGGCTTTACTGCTGTTGGGCTTGTTTAGTACGTACTCCATCACTACCCCCCCCGAAAAGCGAAGTGAATCACTTCGGCATTCTGGAAAAAAGTATGGGGTAAGTTGATGTTTGTCCACGGTCTCATGAAGTGAACTCTTCTTTGACCGGACTTGGTTTGTGTCCTAATTTGGCGAGTTTTATCGCTCGGATCGGACTTTCCGTTGTCCTAATTTGGGGATCGGACTTTCCCTTGTCCTAATTTGGGGATCGGACTTTCCCTTGTCCTAATTCGGCGAGTTTTATCGCGTGGATCGGACTTTCCCTAGTCCTAATTCAGGCAAGTTTTATCGCGAGAATTGGACTTTTGTTGCAGTTCGTTTCAGACGAAGTGCTTGTTTAAGCTGAATTGTGGTCTTGTATCCTCTTTAGAAGCTTTGACGCACAATCGTGGGCTTGTTGCAGCTCGTTTCAGACGAACTGCTTGTTTAAGCTGAATTGTGGTCTTGTATCCTCTTTAGAAGCTTTGACGCACAATCGTGGGCTTGTTGCAGCTCGTTTCAGACGAACTGCTTGTTTAAGCTGAATTGTGGTCTTGTATCTTCTGTAGAAGCTTTGACTCACAATTGTTTAGCTTGTATATGTTCTAAGAAGGGGATCAGTCTTCGAAGAACAAGATACCTCAGTAACATTTGTAAGAGACGACACGCACAGAGACAGACAAAACACACAAACAAAACGCACAGAGACAAATAAAGACCAAGTAAACCAAATAAAGCACATTGAGCAAACAGGACTCAAGACTGACTGACCGGACTGTCTCTTACAAATGGAACTTTTTGAGGTTGGAAATGTGCCATGTTCGGGGTACCTGTTCTCCTGACATGTGAGCCAATTTGTAAGACCCTTTGCCGAGGACTTCTGATACCCGATACGGACCTTCCCATGTGGGTTCGAGCTTGCCCAGCTTTTCTGCTCGGCTTACTTCGTTGTTTCTCAGGACGAGATCTCCCACTTGAAATTGCAGCTTCTTCACCCTTTGGTTGTAATACCGGGCTACTTGCTCCTTGTACTTGGCTGCTTTTATGCATGCCAATTCTCTTCTTTCTTCGGCAAGATCTAGCTCGGCTCTCAGTCCGTCGTCATTCATTTCTGAGGAGAAATTTAGAGTTCGGGGACTGGGTACGCCGATCTCCACCGGAATTACGGCTTCAGTGCCGTACACCAGACTGTATGGAGTTTCACCATTGGAGGTTGTGGGTGTAGTTCGGTAGGACCATAGGACTTGAGGGAGATTTTCTACCCATTGTCCTTTGGCTTGTTCTAACCGAGCTTTTAACCCTTTCACCAGGATACGATTTGTTACCTCCGTTTGTCCGTTTGCTTGTGGATGAGAGACCGAAGTGAACCGCTGTTGAATATTCAGCTCTTGGCACCAATTCTTGAACGTCTTGTCGGTGAACTGAGTCCCGTTATCCGAGATGAGGATGTGGGGTATGCCAAATCGGCACACTATGTTCTTCCAGACGAAATCCAATGCCTTCGAGCTCGTTATCGTAGCTAATGGTTCAGCTTCCACCCACTTCGTAAAGTAGTCCACGGCAACGACTAGGAATTTCATTTGCCGAGGAGCTTGAGGAAGTGGTCCCACTATGTCTATGCCCCATTGCATGAAAGGCCAAGGGCTTTGCATAGTGGATAGATCGGTCTGCGGCATTCTTGGGATATTTGCATGGATTTGGCACTTCGGGCATGTCTTGACGAGCTGCACTGCTTCTTGTACCAAGGTTGGCCAATAATATCCCCATCTTAGAACTTTTTTAGCTAAAGCTCTAGCTCCGATGTGGCTACCGCACGACCCTTCATGAACTTCTCTGAGGATGTAGTCCGTCTCTTCTGGTCCTACGCACCGCAATAACGGCTGGAGGTAAGACTTTCTAAAGAGGACTCCTTCATGAAGTTCGTACCGAAGTGCTCGGCCCGTGATCTTCCGAGCTTCTCTCTTATCTTCGGGCAATTGTCTTTGATCCAGATACTGCAAGATCGGCGTCATCCAGTTCGGCGAGCTGGATATTGAATGTACCTCGGCTTCATCAATGCTTCGATGCATTAATTCTTCCGCCTTTGAGCTCGGATCTGAGGCCAACTTACTTAAGGTATCTGCTCGGCTATTTTCCGTTCTGGGAACGCGGATTATCCGAAAATAGGAGAAACTTCGGCTGATGCTTTGCGCTTTGTCCAAATACTTCTTCATTCTCTCGTCACGGGCTTCACTGGTACCCAACATGTGATTTACTATGACTTGTGAATCACAATGGACTTTGAGAGATTTGACGAGCAGACTTTGCGCTAACTGAAGTCCGGCCAGGAGGGCTTCGTACTCGGCTTCATTATTAGTAGTGGGGAATAGGAACCGAAGTGAGTAGGTTACCTCGTGTCCGTCGGGAGCGACGAGGTAAAATACCAGCTCCACTTCCCATCTTGTTTGAAGCTCCATCTACGAATCCGCTCCAGCAGTTTGGCGGCTCTACTTCGGATTCCAAGGGCTGTGCAAGTTCGGCATTGGCAGACTTTTTCTGTTCGGCAATGACAGGGATTGCTTGATCGAACTTGGCCTCTGTAAGAAAATCTGCCAAGGCTTGTCCCTTGATGGCTTTCCGAGGTAGGTACTCGATCGAGTGTTCTCCCAGCTCTATGGCCCATTTGGCGATTCTGCCTGATGCTTCTGGCTTGGTCAAAACTTGCCGAAGAGGCAGATCGGTTAAGACACATACCTTGTGAGCATAGAAGTATGGCCGCAGTCTCCTTGCTGCATTTACTAACGCCAGAGCAATTTTTTCCAGAGGTTGATACCTTGTTTCTGGACCTCTTAATGCTCGGCTTGTAAAGTAGATGGGAAACTGCTTTAGGCCTTCTTCTCGTACAAGCACCGCGCTGATGGTTTGATCTGATGCCGCTAAGTATAAGAATATTACTTCGGCTTCGGTTGGAGCAGAGAGAATAGGAAGCTCGGCTAGATAACTTTTGAGCTCGTCAAAGGCCTTTTTCTGCTCGGCTCCCCACTCGAACTTTGGTGCTTTTTTCAACACTTTGAAGAACGGCAGTTGCTTTTCGGCTGCTTGGGAAAGGAATCGATTCAGTGCGGCTAGACATCCGGTTAGCCTTTGCACGTCATGTATGGACTTCGGCATTGCCATGTTTTGAATGACTTGAACTTTTGAAGGGTTTGCCTTGAGTCCGTCCTTTGAAACCCAACAACCCAGAAATTTTCCTGAATCTACCAAAAGGTACATTTTTGGGGGTTGAGTTTGAGGTTGGCTTTCCGGAGCACGTCGAGAGTGGATTTGAGGTTGTCTTCGTACTCCGAAGTGCTTTTGCTTTTGACAACTATGTCGTCGACATACACTTCAACCTGTTTCCCGATTAGGTGCCGAAAAAGCTTGTCTACCATCCTTTGATAAGTGGCTCCGGCATTCTTTAAACCGAATGGCATCTTTTTATAAGCGAAAATGCCGAAATCGGTGATGAAAGCTGTTTTCGGAGCGTCACTCTCATCCATCAACACTTGGTGATATCCTTTGTATAAATCAAGAAAACAGAAAATTTCGAAGCCGATCAAAGCTTCTACTTTTTTATCTATATTCGGAAGGGGATAGCAATCTTTTGGACAGTGCTTGTTTAGATCGGTAAAATCTATGCACATCCGCCATCCTCCTCCTTTTTTCTTGATCATCACAGGATTGGCCACCCAAGAAGGATATTTCACCTCGAATAGTACATCCGCTTTTAGTAATTGGCGGACTTCGTCATGGATGACTTGGCTTCTTTCTGCCGCAAAGAGTCTTTGCTTCTGTTTTACTGGCCGGATTGAAGGATCAATATTTAACCGATGAGTGATTACCTCGGGGGGCACTCCGGTCATGTCCAACGGAGACCATGCAAAGACATCTTTGTACTCCTTGAGGAGCTGAATGGTCTTTTCCCGGAGTAGAGGCGTTCCTGCGAAGCCGACGTTGACCGTTCTGGATGGATCATCTTCGTATAACTGAACGGTCATTGAGTTCGGCTCTGAAGTGACTTCGGTCATCTCGCTTGCCTCCGACTCCGGTTTGCTGTGATTGCTATGCTTGATGGTGCCGAACTGATTGCTCGGCACTTTTAAGCGCAATCTGCAGACATTCTTTTGCTCTTTTTTGATCACCGCGGATGACCGCTATCCCATTTTTAGTGGGAATCTTGATGGTGAGGTGATAAGTAGAGCAAACGGCCCGAACTGTGTTGAGCCAGTCCCTCCCCAGGATGATGTTGTACGGAGACCGAGCTTTCACCACAAAGAACTCGATCATCGTATTGGAGCTTGTAGGCGCTTTTCCCACCGTGATCGGAAGGCTGATAATACCTTCAGGGCGGGTGTCCTCCTGGGCGAAACTTTTCAGAGGAAGTGGAGCCGGACTGAGCCGAGCTGGATCCACTTCCATTTTATCGAAACATTCTTTAAAAAGAATGCTGACTGACGCTCCTGTATCCACAAATACTCTGTGGACCAGTTTGTTTGCCACCCCGGCTTGGATGACAATAGCGTCTTGGTGAGGAGAGATGGCTGGGACGGGATCGGCATCTGAAAATGTAATCACTTCGTCTTTCTTCAGCCTTTTATGTGTTGGCTCCTCTTGATTGGAACCTCTGCGTTCTGCTTTTAGGGACGACTTAGTCTTCCCGGCTGGGAGAGCATCAATAGTCAGGATTACTCCATCGTATTGCGGCTCGTCGTCGTCTTCGGGATCCTCATGTCTTTTCGGATCCTGAGGATTGCAGTTCGCACTTCTCTGCCTTTTGTTCTTTTTCGGCTGCTTGCTTTGGTATTTTTTTAACGTTCCTGTTTTCACAAGAACGTCAATACCTGCAGCCAAATCTCGGCACTCCTCGGTATCGTGACCGTGGGTTTGATGGAAGGAGCAATATTGATCCTGAAGTCGCCGTGCGGCTGATTTCGTCATCCGCTTTGGTTTTTCGAACATATCGGAATGTAGTTCGAAAATTTCCGCTCTTGACTTGTTTAATGGTACGAACTGAGCGGGCGGCTTCTCAGGATTGAGACGTGGTCCCAATCTGCCTTGTACTGGTGCCCTTTGAATTCTTTCAAAAGGAGTTCGGCGAGGAAGCACCTGGTCGCTTTGATCGGGCTTCCTTTTGTCTCCTTGGGATGAGCTGTCTAACGACCGTTTTCGACGGTCTGCCTCATCCGCACGAGAAAACTGGTCCGCAATGTCCCACATTTCTTGAGCTGTTTGCGGACCGCACTCCACGAGCTTTCTGTAGAGAGCTCCGGGCAGGATTCCATTTTGGAATGCCGAGATGACAAGTAGATCATTGAGATTATCTACTTGTAGGCATTCCTTATGGAATCTCGTCAGGAAGTCGCTGATCTTTTCGTCGCGACCTTGACGTATAGAAAGCAGCTGAGCCGAAGTGATTCGGGCTTCCGCTTTCTGAAAGAACCTCCTGTGGAAAGCATCCATGAGATCTCGGTAGGATCTGATGCTGCCTTGAGGAAGGCTGTCGAACCACCTTCTGGCGTTCCCGATGAGCAACTCGGGGAACAACTTGCACATGTGGACCTCATTGAGACCCTGGTTCGCCATATTATATTGATAGCGTCCCAAGAAGTCATGAGGATCCTCTAGCCCGTCATAAGTCATTGACGGTGTCCGGTAGTTCCGCGGCAAAGGAGTCCGGGTGATGTCGTCCGAGAATGGAGTCTTTAATGCTCCGTACATGGCGAACCCGACATCTCTTCGGTACGGAGGAGATGGAGTTCTCCTGTGGTTCCGGTACCGAGGAGGAACATGTCGGGGTTGAGGATTCTTTCTCCTGGAAGACACGTCACTACTGCGGTAGTGACTTTCATGTCTGGATGAGGAGGGAGAATCCGCCGTTGTCTTCTCCGACTGTTGGCTCTTCTGCAGGAAGGTTAAGAACTCCTCCTGCTTCTCGGCCAAGAACAGCTTGACAGCCTCGTTCAAATCAGGCTGCTGGGAAGACTCGGTGTGTGGACCTTTTGAGCGGCTTGCTCCTTCTCCGTGAGAACTGGAAGTAGATTTTTCACGAGGCTGCTTTCCAGGCCTATGGGCTGCTGGATTAGCTTCCTCATGGTTATCACGGACGGAGGCACGGGTGTTATGTGATCTGGTATGCATTTTTTTTTTTTTGGTAGAAGAGGATCAAAAACTCGCTTTATCACAAATTTGGTTCTCTGTTTCCCACAGACGGCGCCAGTGATGAAGCGGCGAATTTTCGATGGTAATTAATGCACGTAAAAATAAATTACGTGATGAAGCGGCGAATTTTCGATGGTAATTAATGCACGTAAAAATAAATTACGACACAGAGGTTTTACGTGGTTCGATTTACTGAGGTAAATCTACGTCCACGGGGAGAAATGGGGGCAGGTTTGTATTGCTTGATCTGCGAATTACAGCTTACAACACTGGCCTGCTTTATGATATTCTCTCTAGAGAGCTTTTTTAGAGTTTAAAAGAAGAAGCAGAAGCCCTTATCTATCTGACCTAGGTTCTATTTATACAGTGAACTAAGATCGTGGCATGCAGCATTTATTAGGTAGTGGATGTCGTGGAGATCGTGGCGACCTTGCATGGGTCCACTATCCTGCATGAGTTAATGACTGCTTGACACCACTAAATAGATCGTCGGTGTAGTGGAGGTGGAAATCTTGCATGAGTCCATTATCTCCTAGTTCGGTCGAATACTGA
This sequence comes from Salvia splendens, assembly GCF_004379255.2. Lineage (NCBI taxonomy): Eukaryota > Viridiplantae > Streptophyta > Magnoliopsida > Lamiales > Lamiaceae > Salvia > Salvia splendens. The sequence goes on from NC_056040.1 coordinate 13,376,498, forward strand.
GACCGAACTGCTGAATTATTGCCGAGCAGCTTTTGCCGATCTGAGAGTAGAGCTTGATGCCGACCTGAGAGCAGAGCTTGATGAGTTGGCTTTCACCGAGCTGTAGGCTGGGGCCGAACTCTTTGGTTGTGCCGAACTGAACTCTTTAGTCACGCCGGACTGATACTCTTTAGTCATGCCGAACTGATACTCTGTCTTGGGCTTTACTGCTGTTGGGCTTGTTTAGTACGTACTCCATCACTAATCTTCATCGAATTTGCATAAACTATTCAGATATATGAAGAGAAATACTACTATGATATGTACTCCATTAATTTGTAACATTTGAGTTTCAAAGAAACACGGAGAATTTAAGACTAGTTAAGCACTGATGGAAAACAATCTAAACTAATTTTTATTATATATAATTATTTCAGAAAACTTATTAGTGGAGTATTAAAAAAGATTTATCATTAGATGCATTATAATTGGCAATATAGTGGAGTAATAAAGTTGATAAATAGGGATGTCAATGCATCTGAATAACTTATTAAATTTTGAGAATTTGAGTTAAAATTTTCTAATTCGATAAAATTTCAAGTTAGAACATAGCTGACCTAAAATCCCAGGGGTTGGCCCTAACTGCGCCTATTGCCTAATTTTTTTTCACATTTTGACAAATAATATGATACTTTAACGACAATTTCAAAAAAAAAAATAATTCTTCAATTTATATTTAATGTAACGGCATTAGTTTTTATTAGTATACTGTAATGTAATAGACCAAAAGATCTGGCAATTCAAGTTTACTGTTAAAAATTTTCTGAATTCTAAACTACTTATGATTTAAAATTTGGCGAGATGTGTTGATGTTTCATTTTTAGTTCTATAAATCTTTAATTAAATTTTTAACATGTCATTTTTATCTCATTAACTTATAGTTTTATGTAAAATGATTCAACAACTCATGATTTATGAAGTGTTATTTTTATCTAATGTCATATTTTTAAAATTTTATATTAATATACTTAATTAAGTTTGAGTTTATGTTTGTTATGTGATTAATATCTTTAATTTTGAATATATTTATAGATAAAAAAATTATAGGATCCTTATGAATAAAAAAATACATAAATTAATTTGATTAAATATTTAGTTTTTAATCTGATCAGCTCGCTGGTCCAAAATTCAAACATTTATGGGTTAGAGTTTGAAATTCCTAATCCAATTAACCCGCATCCGACTATCCCATAATTTTAGACAGACCCAAATTCGATGGATTTGGCCACTTGATATCCCCACTCATAAGCTTAACTAAAAAAATGAAACACGTTTTAGGTAGAGTGTTTAAAATTACCATGACTCCATGAGTGAGAGTGTTAGGGATGTGAGGCTATGGGCTTTTGACAAGTCTGGCTCTTTCTTTGTTTCTAATTTTTACCATCAGGTCTGTCGCATTGTGGGACAGGGAAGCAACCGCTTGTGTCATGGGAAGCTCGCATGGGAGAATGTGGCTCCGCCGCGTGCACAACTCCTCGTTTGGTTGTCCTATATAGCAGACTAAATACAAAGGAGAGACTTTTTAGATTACGATTCCCTGGAGTTGAGGATGAGCTTTGTGTATTTTGTGGGGAGGAACCTGAAACAGTGCATCATATTATTTTTGGTTGCATGTTTTCTAGTAGCTTATGGTATTTCGGATGCAACTGCTGGAACCTTGCTTTTTGTCTCCCCAAAGATCCGATGGCTTGTTTCCTTACATGGATGGATGCACCTTTCACGAGATTTGACTTTAAAATTTGGAGTTCCCTATTCTATGTGATCTCATGGTCTATTTGGTGGCTCAGAAATAAAGTTATATTTCAAAAAATGGAACCGAACTGGGAAACTGAGAAGAGACTCATTATTTGGAGGCTTGGAGCATGGACTAAAGGGTGGTGCCCGGAATTTCCTTTCTCACCAAGCTAAATGTGTGAGGACTTACTTAAAGCTAGAAGATGGACAGGGCATAATCACAGAAGCAACTCTGATAAACATAAAGGTGCAATATAGCTTGCCTTGTTTCCTAGTCAGTTTTTTGCTTGGTGGCTTTGGTTGATGGTTGTTTAGTTTTGTTTTATTTGTTCTGGGGTGCTTTTCCTTTGCTTGACTTGCTCTTTTTTGGTTTGAGGTTTTGTTACTTATTTTTTTTTTTGGACTAGTTTGTTGATACTCAACTTTGGTTCCTTTGCTCACTGATATCTAAGCGGTTTGTGACTTTTTTGTCCTATCAAAAAACTAAGTTTTTAGTTTATACTACCTTTATATACGTACATTTTTCATTATTGTTATTGTTCGGAATTATAGTTGCAATAATGGTGGTAGTTGTTATCAAATTTTGAATAATTATACTACTATTTGATATTGGTATGAAGGAAGGAAAACCCCGATATAAAAACAAAACTCGACGACTAATATGGAAAGAGAGAGCAAAACAAAAAAAATCTAAAATTATTCAACAAATTCTTTGTCCTTTCAAAGCTACACAAAAGTGACTACTTGTTTGATTAATTTCAATAGTGTAGCGCATTAATTAAATTTAGTGGAGTATACGTATATTTTAACCGCCACCGTCACCCCCATACAAATTTAACCTTTCACTCAATTCACCGAATAAGTCTTACTAGTAGTGTTAAAATATACTCCAAATTAACGTGGACTTGAACTTTTTTTTATCGAATACTATCTCATAGTGTTCTCCACTTCCCAACTTGGCTATTTCAACTCAGACCATTATCAAATGACTAAAGTCCCAAAATGGTCCTTAACATATGGCGTTTTTTTTTATTTTGGTCCAAAACATTATCTTTTGAATTATTCGGTCCCTCACATTTGAAATTGGACCATATTTAGTCCAAAATTGACGGAATAGTTAAAAAACAACAGAATGTAACAGTCAACGTAATTTTAATCAATTTTGACCAAAAATTCGATTAAGAGTTCGGATCTCTCGGAAGGAAGAGCGGCTCGCCGCCGTACTTGTTCTCGTCGTAGAGGAATTTCTTCGTCTCTCCGGTGATGAGGTTGACCTTCGCGAAGCCGGAGACCTTCGGCCACGGCTCGGCGATTGCGAGATACGCGTAGCGAGTTTTCCTGCCGAGCTTGTTGCGGTTGACCATACCGGCCTCCAGGTTGACCTGATCGTCGGCGGAGAGGATAGGGCGGCGGAGATTGAGGCGGATCTCGGAGAGGTCGCTCTCCAATCCTCGATGTCATGGGCGACCAGTGGTGCCGGCGGCGATCGACGGTGGTGAGGCAGTACCACAAGAACTACCAGCGGGAGATGTGGAACAGAGTGCTGCAGACGCTGAATCAGGATGGGCTGCTGGTGAACGGGAAGCCGAACAAGCAGATGATAAAGGAGAGGTTCAAGGTGTTCACGGCCACGTTCGAGGAGATATACCGATCGCAGACGGCGTGGATTGTCAACGACGAGCAGCTGCAGTCGGAGCTGAGGATATCGATCGCAGCCGTGCTGATCCCGGCGTACCGGGCATTCGTGGGGAGGTTCCGGCAGTATATGGAGCACGAAGCAGGAGGATAAGTACATCAAGTATCAGCCGGAGGATGTGGAGACGATGATCGAGAAGCTTTTTGAGGGGAATAGTATTTCGATGATGAGGAGGAAATAAGATCGTTCGTCTCCGGCTCCTCCCACGCGTTCCAGAGGTGGAAGCAGAAGCAATCCGACACTTCCACCCATTTCAACCATGGACCGTTACATTCCGTTACATTTTAACTATTCCGTCAATTTTAGACTAAATGTGGTCCGATTTCAAATGTGAGAGACCGAATAATTCAAAAGATAATGTTTTTGACCAAAATCAAAAAAACTTTATATGTTAAGGACCATTTTGGGACTTTAGTCTTATCAAAATTTGGATTACTTTCCGTTGATATAAGAGATGCAAATATTTGAACACTTTAAATACTTTAGAACTTCGATGAGATTTAGAAAATCACTCATTAAATCATTAGATAATTACATAGGCATATATCAGATTATAATAATAGACATGTCCGAGCACAAATAATTTTCAAGTTCAATGACGTACATATACCTTGAATTATTTATCATGTCTATCCATAACTACTAGTACTATATGTCATTCTTACTTTTTGTAACTATATATTTTATACAAGTTACAACCCTTTATATTAACCTTTATTTACCAAAAATGTCATTAATGGACTCACCATAATGACTATTATTGCAATAAAAGTCATACTCTTATTTCATTCACATTACATTTAACTAATTTAAAACTCTAATAAAAATGAAACTTTCAATTAACTCACCTACACTTATGAAATTTATCAAAATTTATCCCAAGTCAAAAGAAATATTTCCTCCATTTCAACCTAAGTGAAACATTTCTATTGGCACAAGAATTTGGGTAATAGTGATAAAAATTTAAATATTAAAGTACGTGAAATAATAAAGTAGGATATTAGAGAAAGAGAGAGTAAAAGTAAAGTTAGAGGAGCAAAATATAGTAAGAGCATCCGCAATGGCGGACTTCCGCGCGGAATTCCCACGGACGTCCCAGAATTCTGTCGCGGACGTCTGCCATTAGGCGTGCCCGCCACGGATACGGAATTGGGCTGAGGACGTCGCAGGTTCGCGACGTTAAGCCGAATTCCGCGGGGACGTCCGCCATTGCGCCGACTCCCGCGGAATTCCGCTTTATTTCGTTTTTTTTAATGTTTATATATACCGCTAGTTGAACTTCGTTTCATTTCGCACCACTTATTTTAATTATTGAAATGTATTTTTTTATTTGGTGAAATGTACTTTTCTTATTTTAATGGAATTTTTTCCTTATTTTCGTTGAAATTTTAATTACGTAAATTGTTTACTTCTGGAAATTGTTTAATTTGTGAATTTGTGATTTTTTAAGGTGAGAATTCCGTCACTGTGCAGTGGAAAGTCCGTATGACGTGGCAGTGCAGTGGGAAGTCATTATGACGTGGCATGAGGTGTTTTTGGGAATTCCGCACCACTGCGGATGCCCTAGGAGATAAGAGGATAAAATAAGAAAACAAATGAATTTAATTATTACCTAAAAAAATGTCTTACTAGGAGGCTTAGACTAGGATGTCCCAGAAAAGAATACACCATAGGCTGAGAATATGTGTGTATTATTTCATGGACAAGGAGCTTAGGGCATCATTAACCCCGTCCCCATTTCCGGCCCCAAGTCCCCTCCACGTCATCATTCCTCTACAGTTGCGGCCCAGGCCCCAACTGCTGTAACCCTGCAGGTTGCGGCCCGGACCGCAACTAATAAATGACACTATTCACAACTCCAACCTATTTAACTCGTAAAATAAAAAACGCTGGAAATTTATAACACGGAAAATTTAATTTCATCGAATACTGCAAAATTACAACATAGAAATTTTAAAACTGAAAATAAAATACATAAAAACATAACGTCAATTCTGGAAAACATTGGTGCGAGTCCAAATTTCTTCGATTAGATCGGCATTTTTTCGAATTATAGGAAGAGATTTGAAGTTGAATATGAAGTTGAATGTGTATGAAAATGGAGTAGTATTTATAGAAAAAATTTTCGAATTTAAAAAAAAAAAAAAAATTGGTTGCGGCCCGGCCCGAGGAGCGTGTAACGCTGGGCCGGGACTCTACAGTTGCGGCCCGTCACCGTGCAACGCCGTCCCAGGCCGGGACGCGGGACGCGCGACAGGCCGGGAACGCGGCCCCGGGACGGGCCTAGGCCGTGACTCTCCTCCGTGCAACGCTCGGGACGGGCCGGGACTCGCGAGATGCGGCCCGGCCCCTTACGTTACAGATGCTCTTAGGATAGAATAAACATAATGAGTGGAGTATTCATTAGTAATTAGGTATATTCTTAAATGGTCTGTTTTTTTATTATTAAAAACAAAAATACTCCGAATAACAGTCCCATAAAATAGAGGGTCTTAAACTAATTTGAGGTAACAGAATTTAAGTCAAACCGCCCTAGATATATTAAAAACAATTGTCTGCAGAAATTTTGGCCACTTATGTGGTGTCACATTTGAACACAAGCCAATCAAAGTCAAATTTATGCGAAATGAGGTCCAGTCGCCAATGAATAAAACAATGCCCAAAACTGAAGATAATTTATGACTAAGGATATAATTTTTGTGATTAATTTATCCTCACTATAGAATTTAAATATTATTTTCACAATATTATTTAGACAAAATCAGGGATTAGATTATATATTAATTATCGTAGTATTAATTTACACACAATGTAATATAATTACTAAATTTAATTGTAAAATCATACTCCTATTATAACACGATATATTAATATATTCCTTTTAATTTAATTATATTGTAATTTAATTTCTAGATTTTTCTTTATCATTAATATTTTTCCTTGGCCTTTTTCATTTTATTCATAAATTTTCTAATATAAATCATCATGAAATATTAATCATTTTTTAGAAAAGAGTAAGTATTTTCCTTTATATAATAGGTAGGAGTAGTACGATGATTAAGCATTTTCCTTTTTTTGTTACTTTTCTTTTATTTTTATTTTCCTTAAACTTGTTTAATCTTTTGTTAAATTTCCAAAATTAAGCAATTATTTTAAATTTAATATATTGAAGAAATGAGTTTTTTTTATATAATTAAATATTCGCATGTGCTAATTGTTGAATCGGCTTGTCTGATTAGTGGTCATACTTATTCAACTAACTGATAGTTTATCAGGTCATTTATCAATCTAATTTTTAAAATATTACGATCATTTTTATTCTTAAGTCAGAAAATTAATCACTTAAGTCATACTATCACTCACCTTATTTATAAATCATATTCCACGAAAAATTAGTTCATATTCGAAGTCATCCACTTTTCCATACAGCAAATTAAAATGAAAATTCATCTGAACATACTACTGTACCTAACAAGATTAAATAAAAATATCACCCAATTATTAATATAAAAAAACGTCATGCAATGCAAAACAAAGTGGGAAAGGAAGGGAGGTGAAAACATGATCAACGTGTCGGGATATGATTTAACATAGTAATAAATAATTGATGAAAAAGGCAGGCTAGGCTAATCCGTCACATGTCGGTGAGGTGACTCCTATTAAAATAAGCCGCGACTGCCCTTAACGGCTAAACCCATCGCTCTCTTCTCTCTCACACACACTCTGTGTTCCTCTGCATGTTGATTTTACACACTCCTCTGGTTTTGCTTACCTAGATACAGAACGGAAAGAAAAAGGGGATAGTTCTGGCCGGGTTAAGGGTCTTCTGTCGACTCGGCGGTGGAAACCGACGGCGGAAGGTCAAAATTAAGGTCATGGATTGGTGGCACAAAATCGTCTTCCCGGTTAGGCGGGCTTGGTTTGCCGTCTCCGCCCGCGTTAAAGCCCGAAAAGAAGGTGAAACTCTCATCGATATGCCTATTGGCTGGAATTTCATTGTATTACGACTCAAATGCATTTTTAAAATATGAAATTAGTGTAGTTAATTTCGATTAACATCTGTTAATTGAGGTTTTCTGGAGGTTTTGAAGTGATTTTCGAGCTTCCCTGGCCTGCAATATCAATATACACTAGTGCGTGCGTGTAAATAATTTGGTGGACTGACGTGTGCGAGGATTAAAAAAGTTGGTTTAATTTCTTTCTGTTTCAGCCATTTTTTCAGTTTGTTATTTTCCCCCTTTTACGGGTAGTTGGTAGGAGCAGATTTTCATGAATTTCCCTTCTGCGAGGGCTTCAACGGAATGATGTTTTGGTCCCCTGTTTTCATTTCTGCGTTTCTGTGAACAAATTATGCATGATTTAGATTTTTACTGGAAATTTGGGTGGTATTCCCTTTTTTCCTTCTTTATAGAATTATATCCATGGAATTTAGTACTGCTAAATAATAAAGCATTCACATATCTTTACACGTTTAAAGCAAAACACTTTGTTTGGGGACCTTGTTCTTCAAGGATATAGTTCATGTCACTCAATGGATTCCATCGGATGTAGCATCTATCGTTCATTTGAATAATGTCGCGTGCAAAATGGAATCCGTCTGGTATAGCATCTGTGAGACTCTCTCTAAATAATCCTAAAAATGTGGGGATTATCTCATCTCAGTTTCACTCACTGTAGGAAGATTCTTTGCTGCATTCACTAATAAATTGCCCCTTATCTTTTTTGCTTGTTTCTTTAACTATCATTGGATGCCTTAACCAAAAGTCTGTTTCCGAATCTAGGAAGAATTGGGTCGATATGGAAAGAATTAGGAGGCTTAGACTTGGTGTGTCAAAGGTTATAAAGGTTCCGTTGACATAGATGAGGCGTTTTGCTTAAGCTTTCGTACTAGTTGTTGCTGTTGATAGTGCTTGGTGGAAGATGACTACACAAGCACTGAGTAGAGCTCCCAGCCCCTGGTTTATGTAATGAACATTAGCAGACTATACGAGTGTATGATGTAAGCTAGTGATTGAGAAGGAGAATGACCAAACGAGGATGATGTTGTTAGTAGCTATCTGGTCAAAATGAAGTATTTAGAATGTATGACAAGGATAGGTTACTGATTTGGACACAATTTGGCTGAAGTATTTTATGATGTTCTTGTCATCCACTTGTGGATTAGTGCAGTCTTAGCCTTTGAAAACGGTATTCTTTCGCGCACTGATGATGGCTTTTGGAATATAGTTGCATTTGTTTATTGTATGGTATATGCTCATTATACCTAAAAATTCCACTTATAGGTGCTTGTAGTTAGTTCCACTCAAGAAAACAATAGAATAAGAGATAATTGGCCCCTTTAATATTACAAAACTAAAGCAATGTCCCACTTTTTTATTCTTTTTTCCTCTCTATATTGCCTGCTTCGCTTTCGGTTTCTGTTCTTTTCTTCAGATTTTTGTGGCACTAAAGATCACATGGGAATGGAATGTATATTAACTCTTTGATGCTTGTCAGTTGTAATCATCCTAAAAATCGAGTGATTTGAAGTGGGGCTCTGACGATTTAGTAGGATAAGGTTATAGAAACAGCCAAGGAATCAGATTCTTTGTGGATGAGATGGCTATAGCCTATATGCATCTTTCTTTTTTGCTTTAATGTGTGCTCATGTTCATGTCGCTTCGTCTGAGGAACTTTGGCCGTTGATGTGAGGGAATGAAAATGATTAATGATGGCTTTTACTCTGCTGTGTAGGTGGGGGGCTGCTGAAACTCCATGATGACATTCAGACATGCGGGTACGAGGATGTGCAGATCATGTGGGAGATGTTGAAGAAGACGGAGACGGAGGTGATGTCAAACCACAGCAAGCGCAAGCGCTGGTTCTTGAGGAACTTGAATCAAAGTCAATAAGGGAAAGCAGTCAGCAATTCATGGGTGCAGCAGCAGCAGCAGCTGTTGCAAATAATGGCAACATCATCACATCACCCCTTTTGATGTTTTACAGAAAATGTGCTTCTTCACTTTAGGATTGTAATCACTCCATTATTGCAGTGAAACTCATTTGTAAATATGGCTTTGCCATCCATCATCAATCCTTGCTCCAAGGAGTTTTACAGTAAAAAAACAAAGAGCAATATCTTGGCTTTAATCCATTCCACACACACTCTCTATCATAATTACAAGTCCCAAACATGAAGCAATAGAAGACATTTAAAGCTACAAAAGATATCCCAATGAACAATTCAATTTCAAAGGAAGAGTAGCAAAACAAAGTTTAAGACGTTTAACAATGAACATATGCGACAAAGACCACATTTTGGTAATCATCAGAATCTCTAAACCAAAAACACCAAGAACAAACCGTCACCTAGAATGAAGGGGGTGATCTCATAGTTTATGGTCTGTGAAGATGCATTGGTAGGATCCTGAGCTACTATAACTTATCCACAAAACAAAATTTAACAAACGTGCACTTAAGAGATAATGCCAAGAAAAAATAGTGATTAAGAATCTTTTCTAAAGGATCTCAGTTCTCATTATTTAGATACTACATAAAAAATTAGGAGAATTTAGATTCAGGTTTGACAAAAAAAATTAGTATCTACGAATTAGTTGGAGGCAACTAGTAAGGATTTGAAAATAACTTCTCTTTTTTGGCCAAACCTCATAAAAAACTGCTGCATTATTAATACTTGTTCTGATAAATCAGGCAAAGTGTTGCCACGGTACGAAAATGCCTCCATGCCCGTGTCAAATGCAGTACAATATGATAACATAAACATCATAAGAAACCGGCCACCACAGACCTGTGTTATTTGTAGAGCTCCATGCGCATGAATACTAGCATCAGCCTTGATCAGTATTATAACAAAATGCTCCCTCACCTGCAGAAGAGGTAACATATAAGTAATCATACTTTTGGAAACAGTAAGGTAAAATGTTATCAAAGAAGGAGAGGGCAGAGCACAGAATGGAAGCAAGTGGTTAAACTGTATTGTTAATATTAAGATCCCAACCAATCTTGATGGTACATACACAAGACTATTGTATCATGCAACCCCACCACTTTTTCCACTGAGCTACACAAATTATTCCTGCAAAACTGTTCTACAAATTTCTCACTGTAAATTACAGGACAAAGAAACAAAAAAAAGAACTTGGGATCAAGCTAAAGATACAACAGCGAGTGCAACCTTAGATTCGTGCATTCAGCTCATCACAGTGGTCGCTAATAATGGGTGTTTTGGATTGAAGAGAAACCAGAAGCAGAATGGAATAGACACTCCTGCTTTTGCCCTGGGCCGGTCATGAATTTGAGCTACTAAATCCACACCAGGGCCAGAAGAGCGGCAGCGCAAGCATGCCTTGAGATCCAATAGGACCATTACTCAACTATGAAAAACCATTAAATGTGAGCTCCCCGCTATTCTTCAAATGCATGTGTACATATCTTCTCCAGCAACATCGGCCAGTCTTCTCCAAGTTTTTGAGGATTCAGCTCCATGGCTACTCTAAAGTCCTGTAACGAAATGGGGGACTGACTTCTTTGTTCTTGCACTTCCATCGTCTTTCCACTATGTTGCATCAGAAATTCATGACCCGGTTTTACACCGTTTATCAGCTTCATGTAACTGGGATGCTTATTGGTTTTGTTCTTCGTTGACTCATGCCCTGATCTTGGCCTTACAAGCTCGATGCACGATCTAATCAATCCTTTCATGTAAGTATCTAAACTGTGGTTCAATATGTTGGCAGAATCCACTGAAACCCCTTCAAGACCCTGTACGAGAGCAATCTGCTCCATCTGTTCCCTTAATGTTAGACTGTCCAACAAAGAACCATTGTTATATGAGCCAAGACATCTACTGCTACTCGATAGAGGCAGAGCTCTGTGTGCTCCACCAACGCTAACAGGACATAACTGAACCCCAAGGGGAGCTCGAAGTGGACTCCTAGCTGAAGCCTCTTTCCCATCATCACTGACGACCAACTCAGTTTGATCTTTGCTACATGAAGGAGCTGAAACATCCAGAGATCTCCTAACGATGGACATTTTAGCAGCATTTGGGGCAAAGATCTCGTTTTCGCTCCCTGATTGCTTCCGTAGACTTCTCATATCAGGTGGATTCAAATCTCCATTCTCCAACACGGCACCAAAGTCACTTGACAGAGTAGCAGCAGGAAGCTGAGTAGCAAAACTAGCCTTCCCATTAGGTCCAAGTGCACTACGACGGTCACCAGCTTTCAGGTCACGGATATTTGTCCTGACCTTTCGAGGCGAGAGAGGTAGCAGCATGTCACCACCTCCATTTGATAAACAGGGTGAACCAGAAGCCTGAGCTATATTGGCGTGGGACCCGTTTTGCAGGAGACTGTCACTGGGCATATCCTTGCCGGCAAGGTGCACACCATGTCTCAAAACATCATCCTTCTGATTGGCCGGAGGTGGTGTCTTTGCACTACAAGCATTTCTCAGTATCGAACGAATCAACTGATTGTGAAGTGGAATATTCTCCCGGCCAATAATTCTAAGACACAGCTTATTGAACTCAACCTTACTCAATTTCAAACTCAAGAACATATGAAGGAAATAAAAGTATTGCTTTGCCCCCTCTGGCCCAAGTTTCTTCACTAACTGAGCTTTCAATTCAGCAAGATTGATCCGCGAATAGTGATGTGGTGGTTGCATTTCTCTCTGTCTCTATCTCTCTATCTCTACACTAAAAATCCATATAACAGAAACACAAACTTGCACGCAACCTTACAGCACCTTCAATGAGTTAGGGTTTTTAGCTGCTACATCTCCAATAACCCAGTTTCCAAACATCCAATCCCTCTAAAAACAACCCTAAAACGGTCAAAGCTATGGCTCATCTCCAACACCTCAATTTCAAACACTAAAGTAATTTGAGGCTCGAGTCCAAGCCCTGAGATCTCAAACTTCCAATTAAAATTGAGTCTCCCTCCAAAACCCCAAATTCAAGATAATTCACAAATTCTTCTACACCAACCACGAAATTCACAATTACCATCCAAACATCCCCTTTATTGAACTAGACCCCCAAATCCAGATACGTCCATGCAACTCCAAGTAAACCGCCCACCATTTTCACCTGTATTATACAAATTCAACAATAACCAAAATGCCACTCCCTCAATGAAAGATTCAAGCTTGAATTCTGAACTTCAAGCTCAGATTTTTACGGTCAGAATTCAAACTTGAACCAAAAAATTGAATCAACTAAGCATAAAGATTCAAACTTGGACAAAAATTTGAGTTCAAACCAACAAGATTACAAATGGGCTGACCTAATTGAAGCTCACCAAATTCAGATTCAACACAAAATTTAATCACATAACACTTCCAGCCTTAATTTTCTTCAATCTTCTTTTAACTACTAACTCTGACCCATCATGTAGCTTCTCCCACCATTGCTTCAAATTCTTGCTTCGCATTCCCCAATTAACTCTTCAAATTTCTTGCAGAATGATTCTGAATCAGAAATTTGAGAAGACCCTTCTCTTTGTTTTCCTCTCTGATCGCTCTCTTCTTCGATACACCTTTCTCTCTCTTCGCTCTTTCTCTCTCTCTTCGATTTCTGTCTGTAGAAAGTAAATGTGTTTTTTTTGTAATTTCGTGGAGAGGTACAATCGTTGATGCACGGTATACAACAAATGAATGTTGTACGTTGCGCAGTAGATATTGTACTTTGATCTGGCAGGGGGAATATCAGTTTGGCATTATAAATTTCTTCTTTTAGAAGGTTTTGGATGCCACGCTGGTATAGATCCGTGATCACTACTCGCTGTATCATTGGTAAGTCTTAAGTGACGTGCTTTTATATTATTGCACCGAAAAAAGCCTCTCCTCAACTGCGAATGTGGAAAAATAAGTCATGTGGATTTTTAGAGCGTGTTTGATAACTTAGTAATACAAAGATTGAAAATTATATATGGACATTTCTAATTGTTTGATATCATAGTTACGCTTAACTCAAAGCCTAATATAAGACAAGGGCACTCTCCAATCTTACCAAAATTATAACTTTAACCATGTTTATGTAACCCACCAATTTGTCAAGTTAAGCCATGTTATTTAATATACTATACAAATTTAGATAATTTCTTTTCTATCAAACAACAACGAAAAAAAATCATATCTTTGCATATCTTGACATGAAGCCCGTATTTCTTATCTTGGTTCACATATCTTCTCATATCCCATCTTTTTTATCAAACGAGTCCTTATAGTATTATTTTCCTATTAATCTTTGGGTGAGAAATTAGATATTTGACATAAAATTTCAGATAAAATTCCATCGCAGGGAGCACAAACACCTTAGAGCATCAGCCATGGAGCAGAATTCCCGGCGAAATTCCCAAAAACACCTCATGCCATGTCATATGGATTTCACACTGCCCTGCCACGTCATACGGAATTCCCTGCGGAATTCCCGACGGAATTCTCACATTAAAAAAAATTCACAAATTCACAAATTAGACAATTTCAGGAATTAAACAATTTACGGAATTAAAATTTCTACGCGAATACGGAGAAAATGCAACCACTTTATTTTTAAAAACAACCATACTTCATTAAAAAAAATACATAATTACTAAAAAAAAGTACATTATTATAAAAATAAAAAATGGCTTCTCACTCCTCGGATTCCTCGTCGCCAGTCCTCTCGTAGTCGGCGCCGCCGCCCCCTCGCCGCCATCGTCCGACATCCCGTCAAACCCCAAATTGCGGCACATACTATCGAGGAGGGGCTTAAGCTTCCGCTTGTAATGGGGGTCGGTCGCTTGGCGCCATTCAACCATCGCACGTAACAAGGTTTCATGTGCGGCGATGCGGGCGAATGAGGGGTTCTCGGGATCGTTTTGGGGGTACTGCCAATTGAGCCTCGGCGGATCCCCTGGTGCTTCCCCTAGACATCCGCGTCGTGGACTTTGGCCCAACCGGGCGACAACGACGGCCCAACGATGTGGGTGTGGGGAACTCTGCTTAGGCGGGGGGGAGTTCCGCGGAACCAGCACTGCTACTGTACTCTCCGGAGGCGCTGATCTTCATCCGCTTCGGCCAGCCAGATTCAACACCCGCAGTTAACTTGGGCGAAGACTGCACCACAAGAAACACCGACTAATACTTGAATTCCCCGAAGCCCTTCTCAGCGTCGGGGAACTGCTGATGAGCCAGCAGCTTCACATCCTCGGCAGACATGCCGCTGGTTGTCGAGCGGAGGTTGTTTGTGTAAATGCCGGCAAATCGGTTGAGATGCCTCTTCAACCGGTCCCACTGTTTTCCAGCATTGCTCCGCGTTGTGTGCCTTCCCCCCTTGCGGTTTGAACTAGAGGTAGCTTTGGCTAATGCGCCACCACATCCGGTCGATGTGCTGGTTCGCCCCGACGTATGGATCCTCCACTACACTGATCCACGCCTTCGCCAGCGCGACGCACTCGTCCATGCTCCAGACGGTCCTCTTGTTCCTGCTGGATCCCTCCCCCACCTCGCCTCCACACACCGGGACGCCTCGTCCCCTGCCCCTCATTCGCCCGGTCCTCCCTGCCCTCCCCGTCGCCTGTGGTGCATTAGCGGAAGTATCCCAGACCGGAGAAAACCCCAACTCCTCGAACGAGACGTGTCGACGCCAGCGAACTGAGTCTCGAGAGGAGAGCTAGCCGGGTTGTCCGTCAACAGTAAATCCATAAAAGGGCCGATAGACGTTGTCCACCGGCGATTGGGGGACCCCCTGCCTACTCACCCCCCCGGCGCAGCGACAGGCGACCCATGCATCTGGGGCATCATCCCCGGCATCTGGGGCCTCATCACATACCACTGCGTGTACATGTTGTAGTACCCGGGCATCATTCCCGGTGGCATCTGAGACTGGGGCATCATCCCCGGTATTTGAGGCATCGCAGCGGACATCAGCGTACTCTCGCCGATGGAAAATGGGGTGCCGGTGACTCGCTCGAGGCGGGGGAATCGCTCTCATGGTGCTCCATTGTTGATTCGAAAGAAAGGTATTTTTAGAGAGAGAGAGAAACTTGTTAATACAAGTGGTGCAAATGAAATGAAGTTCAACGGGATGTATATATAGGAACCGAAAAAAAATATTTAATGAAAAAAGCGGAATTCCGCGCGCATCAACGCAATGGCGGACGTCCGCACGGAATTCCGCGGAACACCGCGGAATTCCGTATCCGTGCCTGGGACGCGCAATGGTGGACGTCCGCCACGGAATTCCCGCACGCCGGTGGGAATTCCGCGTGGACGTCTGCCATTGCTGATGCTCTTAATAAATTTATAAAAGAAAAAGTAAAAATGAGTACATATGAGATTAAATTTATTTGTAAATAACTAACTCTAACAGTACTCAATTTTATTAATTGCTTCACCAATCAACTAGTTCTATGAAATTATCTATTTATATTTTTATGAATTTACTATGTATGAAAAGAGGTTTACTTGAATTAGTGTAGCCATTTATTTAATAAATTAATTAATTTATTATTGATTATCTTATTTTTCAAATGCTTAATTATATGTTCCGTCAATATATTATAGTATCAAACAAAGTAAAACATATTACAGTGAACACATTTTCAAATGCTTAATCATATGTTCCGTCAATATATTATAGTATCACACAAAGTATAACGTGTTACACTGCACATTTTTAAATGCGTAATCACACATGCTTCATTATTGAATTTATATTGATTGACAACATATATTCACAATGGTTGTTACTAGTATAAATAAGTGACAATAGTTCAGACTTCAGACTACTCTTATTATAGGGGAGTAGCAAATACGGAGTAGTATTATTTATATTGACAACATATATTGACGATGGTTGTTAGTAGTACTATATAAGTGCATGCTCAACAAACTAGGTGACTTAGATTTTGAGAATATAATGTAACGAGATGTCAACTTATAACTATAAATATATCAACTGAACCTCCCCAAAGAAGAAGGAGATATAATTAACATGTTTTGTTTTATATTTATTTATATTTTTGGTAAAGAAAGTGGTTAATTAATCTTAGATACAATGAAATAACTAAAATAAGAATCACCTAATCAATCTATCATGCAAAATCCGTTGGGGTATTTCCAAATATTAGCTCCTCTATAGAAATAATCAACAACCAAAAATTATCTTCTCTATGTATGTACTTGATCACCACATATTTGAAATCTTGACACAATCGATGCACCCTTTTTAAATACGAACGACAATTGACAAAGACCACAAACTGCCCATAATCATTCAACTCTAACAAAATATCACTTTCTATTTTCAACTTTCGAAATTAGTACAACGTTGTTCATTCTGAAGTCCATAATATATATACCAAATCTTTGCCATTATAATGGAACAAACTCCAATTTTAGTAACAAAATAATGTCTTGACAATTTTTTATCTGACATGAACACGCACGAAATTAATGGATTTGGGTCAACCCTTATTGGATTTGTATGTCCTTATCGGACTCACCCGTTAGGAACTCGATAATTTTAAGTTGAGTTGGGGTCGGATAACCCATTAAAAATAACATTATTATTTTTATTCCCAACTTAATTAAACTTTAGTTTTATTCTCTAAATTCGTATAAATCAAGTTTAAAACGTGTAGATAAGTTTTATCATGTAAATCATGTTTAGTCATGTAATACTTAGTTTTGATCGGGTTCTGATCGTTATCGTGTAATTATAGTGTCGTGTCAACACATATTAAATCGTGTCGTTAATGAGTTCATGTCGTGAGTAGGTCGTAGTTGGGTTTGAAAGTAGCATGTCAGGCTCGTATTCGAATTGAGACTTTACTTAACAAGTCAGATTCGAATTAGGCCTTATTAGAGCCTAGTCATAACTATTAGTATTATTAGTTACGCGTTCTCAAAATATGTAAGTAGTAAAAATCAGGAATTGATTTGATGAATATTTATTTCCATACAATATTAGAATTTAATTTGGTGTTAGTACGCTCTAATTTATTGCATAAATCTAGAAGATATTATTTAATATTACTTTTATTAATCATATTTATACTAGGATTTGATTTGATCTAATTTTCTTAAAATATCCTTTTTTATACATGTATTTTGTGGTCTTCCAAGTTCAATAAGAATCTTCTAAATATCTTTTGAGAAATTCGCCATTTGAGTATTGTCGGGTATAATAATTTAGTCGCATTTCGTCCTACAATTAAACATAAATGTCAAATCAAATAAGCTTAAACTTTTGTACAAACTTTATAATTCTCAAGTTGGTTTGAACTCAATCAAGCTTTTACCAAACGACTGTTCATACGCACAAAATTTATGTACCACTTGTAATATGCGTATTGACAAGTTAATTAGTAAACATCAACAAGTTTAAATGGAGAAGCAGTACACGCTAGTAAAGTGTTTTTAAAATAGGATGTGGTGCAAAAACTTCCTACACATTTATAGGTCCAAACTTTTTTAATTTAAATTTAATCGTAATTCATTATTTTGCCAAAGTAGTAGTAGTCCTTTTACACACTAAACTGCTGTCCAGTTCTTGATTCCCTGCCCACTCATTTTTCTTGTTCATCTCAGGAAGGTTTCTACTGAACCTCTACTTTTTGGCTACACAATTCTTTAAAGACACCGAAAAAAAATCCAATCTTTCTCTTACAAACGCTCTGCTTCAGCAAATGGAAGCAGCTTTTGAAGGTTACATTTCATCCATCCCCACTTTCTGAATTTTTGATGATTTAAGCTTCACTGTTTCTTGCCACTAGAGTAACTAATTCTGCTACACTCGATTGCTGAAAAATAATCTGGTTTATCGAATTTCTTTTTTATTGAATACTAATTTCTATTACCTGTGTAATGTTGATGAAATTCTCATTAAGTTTCTGTGTATTAGGCCTCTTAGGTGAGTTTATCTGCCAAGGAATTAAATAAAGATCAAAATTTGAAATAATATTCATTTCTTGTTCTAGAATAATTTGTGGATAATTACTTGTACAACTCTGAAATGATGAAAGATTTTTTTTTTCTTGGATTCTCGGAATTGTTCTGGAATGTATTGTGAATCGCTGCAGTGGATGGAGGAGGAGAGCGCCTGCTAGGTTTGGTAGATGGGCATTCTCCTGAAATGAAAATAGAGGTGAGGGATCTGACAAGGGTTTCTGACAAGGGTGTAAGAATACTGAACAAACTCAACCTAGACATTCCCAAAGGACTGATCATGGGGGTGATCGGGCCGAGTGGCAGCGGGAAATCCACATTTCTTCGCAGCCTCAACCGGTTATGGGAGCCCGCCTCTGCTACAGTGTTCTTGGATGGTGTGGATATCTGTCACCTTGATGTTCTCAGCCTTCGCCGAAAAGTTGGTATGCTGTTCCAGCTTCCTGTGCTGTTTGAAGGTAAAGATCTTTGTATGCTTGTGTCAATGAGAATTGCTTAGAGTTGGCAGTAAATTAGCTAGATGATCATAAAACATGATTAGTTTTTGTGTGTTTTGATCCATTTAGAAAGAAAGCAAGGGTAAAATCTGCTTTTCAGCCTGACGCTGTTCGGTTATTGCAATGAGTGCTATGAAAAGTCTACTTTCACAATTATTGTTAGAAGCAAGCTTTTTAGCTATAGATATGTTAAGTATTTGAGTAACATGGTTCGGTGGCATGCTTTGTTCTCAGATCCACGTAGTTTTGGTAACTCGTACGCTCCTTGTTCTGTTGCATATTGAGTAAAATGGTGTGAACTTGTTGCAGGAACTGTTGCAGACAACGTGCGTTATGGACCACAGTTAAAGGGAACCAAACTAAATGACAATGAGGTATACAAGTTATTGGCTCTTTCAGATCTCGATTCCTCTTTCTACAGCAAGTCTGGCGGAGAGCTATCTGTTGGTCAGGCGCAAAGGGTTGCTCTTGCAAGAACCTTAGCTAATGAACCGGAGGTGATCTTGAACGAGCTTCTAGTAACTCTCAAGTACATTGTGCTCGAAATAATTGGTCTGCTATTTAATCTGGAAAACCCCTTTTGTCTATGAAGGTTTTGCTGCTTGACGAGCCAACGAGCGCATTGGATCCGATATCAACCGAGAACATAGAAAATGCTCTGGTGAGGCTGAAGAAAGAACAGGAAATGACAATCGTTATAGTGTCTCACAGCATCAAACAAATACAGAGGATTGCCGATGTGGTGTGCCTTGTTGTAGATGGGGAGATTGTTGAAATATTGAAACCTGATCGCCTCTCCGAGGCTAAGCATCCCATGGCACAAAGGTTCTTGCAGCTTAGCTCTTAGACTTTTATATATTTGTCACACAAAAAGTTGTACCGATAAACTTGCGCAATATGTATAATATGCCATGTTGATGATCACCTGTAGTCCACTTTTATTTTGTCAATGTTAATTTTACATGGAAATCTTCACAATTTAGCTAGAGGAATGAATTTGACAGTATACATTGTTGAGAGAAGTTGATTATTGTGAATGCTATCAAGGGAAGAATTACAACTCTTTCAATGACTTATTCTAGCTGAGGGGCTCCCCACCTCATGACAGATCCGAACAACTCTTGAAAAAACAGAGTCGTAAAAGTTAAATGTTTCGATACTTGTTGCTGTATCAAACTGTTGATGCTAGGTAAATGCCGGACAACACCATTGTAAACACGAGACCAAGGCCGTACTCAAGAGGTGTGGCCGCGCTCTTCGCTACTGGTGTACCTCCGGCTGTAGTTGCTCCTCCAACCTCTGATGACGGTCCCTCTGCACCTGGAGCCATAGCTGAAACAGGGGCGTTTGCCGTTGGTGCTGTGGCTGGTGATGCGGATGGCCTGGAAGGAACTGGTGCTGGGACTTTTGAAGGTAAAGGGGCCTTGCTCGGCGTTGGTGTGGTTGCAGCTGCGACAGGAGCAGTGCTCGCCTTTGGCGTGGCTGTAGATGGAAGGGGAGCAGCATTGCTTGGTGTTGGTGGAGCCAGGGCTGGGACAGTGGCTGCGCTTGGTGTTGGTGGAAGCGTTGATGGGATCGGAAGCAAGCTTGCTAGTGGTGGCGGTATCGGTAGAGAAGGTAATGTGGTTGGCGGAGGGGTTGCAGCGGCGGTGGCTGGAGGTGGAGGGGTTCCAGCAACGGTGGCTAGAAGAGGAGGGGTTGCAGCGGCCGTGGCTAAAGCAGGAGGGGTTGCAACGGTGGCGGCGGGAGGGGATGTGGCCGGCGGAGAGGATGTTTTGGAGCCATCAATCCCCTGAGGTATGATAGCACTGCTCACTTGCAGGATTGAGATGTTGAAAGGCTCTAGGACAACAGATTTGACCAGGCTTGAGTCGAGTGGCGATCCGGGCATGGCTGAGCCGAAGGAGAAGCTGCCGACTGCGGGGCTGGACACGCTGACGAAGCCCTGCTGGCCGCGGGCGAGGCCGGTGGTCTGGAAGAGGGTGGTCATGAGGTTGCGGCTGGCTGCCTGAGTCTGCAGTCTCGGGGCATCGTAGTAGTCGAGGAGGACGTGCACGGAGAGGATGCTCCTGATGAGTTCCACGGGCTTCCCGGAGAGGGGGGAGAGGCTCCCGTTGTCGAGTACGAGGAGGGTGATGGTGTTGCGGGCGTTGATCTCGGCGGCCAGGTTGGTCTGGGTGAGGTAGCTGTTGAAGGTGGCGAACTCGGGGTATTGGTTGAGGAGTTGGGTGATGTCGTGGGCGTTGGCAGTGTGGAGTGAGAAGATGAAGAGAGAGAGAAGGAGAGAGAGGGGGAGAGCCATCTTCATGTTCTTTTTGAGAGAGGAGTGATGAATAGTATTATGGAAGTGAAGAGTGGGAGGAAATGGTATTTGTATATGAGCAGGGGCGGGGCTAGGAATTTGTAGAGACAGGGGCAAGTTTACGAGATAATTTTAAGAATTTGAGGAGGGGCATTTAAGAAGAAATTGAAAAAATTAAATTGTAAAATACACAATATATATATATATATATATATATATATATATATATACGAATATGAAAATGTGAGGTGGGGCAATTGCCTTTCTCTTCTTGTATGTAGATACACCCCTGTGTATATGAGTATGTGAGTGAGTATAGGTGGTTTGTAGGAGAAAGGTTCGATCTCCTTAAAAGGTGGAGATGGTTGGTTGGTTGGGAAGGAAGGCGAAGGTGGTGATCTAAGAATTGGTATTACTTCTCATTTCTTAAAATAGATTTTGTTCAATTCTACATGATTTTTGTTGTACTTGTTTTATTCAATTTCTTTATATAGGCTGTAGTAGTTATTTTGTGGAATTTCTTGAATTTTATTAGTTTTTGCTGAATATTTAACAATCTTAAAGTTTTGTATGTCAAGCAATGGCTTAATATATTGATTGGCTTGATCTTTTGATTAAGAACATATATTGCCTAGTTTCTATTAACCTCAATTGGAATACAGCTTATTAAAGCTGCGTCAGCCATATCTATTTTGTTTTATATAGTAGTACTATTTGTTTTTATTTTTTTATTATAACATTTCACAATATATTATTGACACCAATAAATCTTCAAAATTGCATAACATTCAAATGCTAACTTGTTAATTTATACTACTATAAATTCAAATTTTAAATAAAACAACATATCAAACTTTTAGTTTTCCATAATTTATAAATTTACGATGTTAATAACAACTTTGAAGGTATTATAATCAAACTAAATATATAAAGAAAAACAAAATCAATATTCACTAAATGATTGAGGTGCTTATAGATGTATATAATTTTTAAAAAAATAAAAATAATAACACTTTTATTTACACCATATAAGACTTTTTTTAAAAAAAAAAACTTTTTTACACATTCTATAATTACATTTTCATTATATTTTTCATGAAAATAAACAAGGCTTTCTACACTTTTTATTAGGGCTGGCAATTTTCGACACGACACGATAATCTGACACGAATCCGCACGAAATTATTGGGTTGGGGTCAAGTCTTATTGGATCCGTGTCTTTATCGAGTTGACCCATTAAGAACCCGATAATTTCGGTTGGGTTCGGGTCGGATGCGAGTCGGATACGGGTAACCCATTAAGAAATAATATTATTATTTTTATTATTATTTAAAAAAATATATATTACTTTAATTTTTTAATTTCTAATAAATTAGGTTTAAATAGTATAAAACTAATTTTAATTGTGTAAATTAGGTTAAAAATTAAGGTTTAATCGTGTAATATTAGGTTTTAATCGTGTAATATCAGGTTCGGGTTGTTATCGTGTCGTGTCAACCCATATTATATCGTGTCGATAACGGGTTCGTGTCGGGTGCGGGTTGTGTTCGGATTTGAAGGTAGCAGGTCGGGTTCGTGTTCGGATTTACAGTTTCCTTAACAGGTCGGGTTCAGGTTAGGCCTTATTGGGTTGGGTCATTATCAGGTTGACCCGATAACGACCCAATCCGCACGATTTGCCAGCCCTACTTTTTATTACTTATAATCAAATACTCTTTTATTTGTTTGACTTTACGATATTAAACGAAACTTCCCTTAAATATAAATGATATTATAAATGTAGTTATTAATATGAAAATAAGACTGGTTTAAAACAAATTTCTTTAGGTGTGATTAAAAGGATTGTAATTGGTTTAATGAAAACTATTACTATGAAAATATAGTTATACCTTGCACATGAAAGCCTTATCTATCCACGGTAGAAAAATTGGTCGTTGCAATTCGAAATAGGTGGTTACAGTTCATCAAAGGGAGGAATCGTAACCGGCCCGTGTAGGAAGGAGGCGGGTCCGGTTCCGGTTCGGCGTAATATTGTTAATCCCATTTCATTTTTTCAATAATTAATTTCCCTTTGACGAAGATATTATCCTGCAAGATTAAGATGTACTAGTATAATTTTATGTAATTAGACTAGATGGCCGATAGCATTACTGAACTCAAGTTTGAACTTAAAATTAATTATTTTGTCAAGATGAACTTAATTAGTAGTAGTACGAGATAAAGATTAGTTTGGTTACAGTTAATTTCATAGTTGGAAGTGGATAATTTGCATCCTATCACACTTAACTATAATTTTTTTTTTGGGTGCATCAGATTTTCCACTTAATGGACAGATTACCTGTGTTATGCTCAAAAAATGCATGCAAGCATAGTAAAGTATGTCGAAATACAAAGTGAAACACAAGTTAAAAAAGGCTGATTATTGTCAATTTCATTTCATTTCATCAAGGAAAGATTTGCATCTTTCAATGACTTATTGTAGTTGAGGGGTTGCCCGCCTCCTATAATGATCCGACAAAATTATAGTAGTATGTATGTGCTAACAACTCTACAAAATCCTTTCAAAATTTCCACTCTTTTCTCAAATTGTTGATGCTAGGTGGAGAGTGGACAACGCCATTGTGCATACCACAGCCACGCCAATTTCGAGCGCCGCTGCTGCACCCTTGGATGCAGGTTCGCTCGAAGCCGTTTCGTCTGATGCTGGAGTATCATCGGCCGATGCAGCAGGGGACGAGGCAGAGCCGGGGGCAGCAGATGGAGTGGCGGCCACGGTTGGGGCAGCAGCCTTGGTTGGCGCAGCCGCCTTAGTTGGAGCAGCCGCCTTTGTTGGCGCAGCAGCCTTAGTTGGGGCAGCAGCCTTGGTTGGGGCAGCAGCCTTGGTGGGAGGGGCTGCCTTGGTTGGGGGGGCTGGTGTTGGTGGGGCCGTGACCGTAGTATTGGCGGGTGGAGGAGTGGCTGTGGCCGTGGCATTGGCGGGTGGGGGAGTGGTGGTGGTGGTGGCGTTGGCAGTGGCGGGTGCTGGGGGTGGAGGAGTGGCTGTGGCCGTGGCATTGGCGGGTGGGGGAGTGGTGGTGGTGGCGTTGGCAGTGGCGGGTGCTGGGGGTGGAGGAGTGGCTGTGGCAGTGGCATTGGCGGGTGGGGGAGTGGTGGTGGTGGCGTTGGCTGTGGCAGGTGCTGGGGGTGGGGGAGTGGCCGCGGCCGTGGCGGCAGTGGTAGCGGCGGGGGCTGAGGTTTTGACAGCATCAATGCCTTGGGGAATGATGGGACTGCTGATTTGGAGGATTGATATGCTGTAAGGCTCTGAGGTGACAGACTTGACAAGGGTGGAGCTTTGGGTGGAGCCAGGCATGGCAGAGCCGAATGTAACGCTGGCTGCGCTCGGGTGAGTGACGTTCAAGAAGCCTTGCTGGCCTAGAGCGAGGCCAGTGCTCTGGAACAAGGTGGTGGGGAGGGGTGAGGTGGCCGCGAGCTGTTGGAGCTTGGCGACATCGTAGTAATCGAGGATGATGTGTACGCTGAGGATGTTCTTGATGGCTTCGGGTGATTTGCTGGAAAGGGAGGCAAGGTTGGCGTTGTCCACGACAAGGACGGTGATCGTGTTGCGGCTGTTGATGGCGCTCGCTAGGTTGGTCTGTGTGAGGTAGCTGTTGAAGTTGCTGAAATCCGGGTATTGGTTGAGGATTTGGGTGATGTCAAACCCATTGCTTCTATGGATCAACAGAAGGAGAGACAAGATCAGAAATGAGGGAACAACACTCATTTTCAACTTGTTGTTTTGCTAGTGGGAGATAGAGAGAGAGATGATGATGATGATGATGAATGGAGGAGAGTATTTATATGTGTAGTTAGTGAGTAAGGTGTGTGAATTGAGCACAAGTGTAGGCTGATGATGAATGGAGGAGGGCTCTTTCTCCTTCATTTCAGGATCTAAGTTTTATAACTAACCGATTCTTGAAATAGGTTGTAACATTCCAACTGTATCAAAATTTGTACTTCACTTAAAACCATGAGTTACACTATATAATAACTTCCTCTAAGATAAACATGTCATGTGAAATAAGACCTTGATATATCACATTTTGATCGTGTATATAATCTTTTACCCTGTAATTCCACTTTTATTTGGGAAAAGAATACCAGAAAAGAAAGCATGGGTAGAAAAATCACGAGAAAGAAAGAAACCAAAAAAAAAAGTGGAAAAGTGAGTAGTATGCTACATATTCCACTGGTATAGCATACAGTTCTTGTTTGTATGTGTACATAATTCTTCAGTCTTGGCATATTCTACAATGGCTTGAGGCCATGTCTAAGTGCCGCCTCCCACACAATATCAATCTGATCGACATTGATCGCCCCGACTTCGTGATGCTTCCACCCTTCAAGAAAATGTACAACTCCTCCTGCATGACAAGCATGCACCACCCCTCTTCCCATTGTATACTTAAAAAAAAAGGACAGTTTCTAGTGTTAGGACAGTAGTAAAAGGTACAAGAATGATCGTGTTCTCAGGTGCATACCTCGCATGATCCGAGCCCCTCGACGTCATCTGGCAGCCTCATTGCTGCCAGCTTCCCATAAGTGCAGCCCCTTCTAAAAGGGATGATGGGAGGAACCACAAACTGGTGGAAATGTGTTCCTGATGGAGCCCAGTACTGCTCTCTAGGCGTCGTCCACTTTCCGATTATCCATGTCTAGAAGATTCTGGAATGATCAGTACAAGGTTGAATTTATGTAAAATTCAAGAGTTGAGATGGACCAAGAATTACCTTACAGTGTTGTGCTGCCTGATACTTAGTGACTTGAACTAAGTGTTTTTGGCAGTCTATTGGTGCTTCTTTCTGAATCTTATTGAATCTATCTGTCGACAGCGTTAGCATCTGCGTTCAGACATGTTTTTCAGTTTAAAGACGACGGGTTTCTAGGATCAATAAATGAGCTTATGGTAAGAAGCTAATGGCCTCATCAGCAGATCTATGTACAAAAATGTGATTGTGTACTTACCAAGACTTTAACTTTGCGACGAGCAAGGTAGAGAGCGATGGCTCTCCCAAGTTTAGAAGTAGCACCGGTTAGGAAAACTTCGTCTGCGTCATTAGGAATCTCATGTAGGATCACAGCCGCTGTGAGGGTGTTGCCATGAACCACTCTTACTCTGAGGTTGGGGTGCTTGGTAGTAAAGAGCGTCCCTCCTCCATTAAGGCTCTCGTTCTATCAAAACAACAAATGTATCACCCTTGTATCCACGATGTAAGAGACGAGGCCAAAGGTAGGCAATGCTAACCTTATTTAGTGCAGCAAGACTAATAACCTTTACTCCAAGCCTATCTGCTTTAAGGATAGCATCTTCTATCTGATTATTTATGCCTTTTGTTGCAAACGGTAAGAAATACTGCCAAAAAATAATTGAAAAATATTCAGAGGGCTTTGCTTTATCTTTGCCAATATTGAAATATGTGTATTAGGGGGATCAAAATGCACCTGAAAACCGAATCTTGGGACGATCCATGTCTCGTGCAGTTTACCTCTGAGATAGTAAAGGCTGAACAAGAATGTTTTAGCCTTTGCCCACATAACAAGCATCACCAAATAGGTAAAAGGCCACATTGGAAACAAGAAGGGCTTTATAGTGAAAGGCATTGAGCTGAATGATCGGAAAACGAATGGAGAGTGTAACGCTGATATAACATCAACGACATGTGCAAGAAACACAAAATCTGCCACTCTGCTCTCTGCAAGTTTCCACTTTTTCTTAGTTTTAAAGAGCTATTTTTTATAAAGTATTCATATACTTTTGTGTTAAGAAAGAAACTTCACTTTTTCTTGAACTAATCTCTCGTTGGAGCTCCCATGATTGGGCGTTCGTCGTCTTCCATAAATTGTCGTAGAAGGGCATAAAGAGGCAGAAATTAGTCACCATGTCCGTGTGGTGAAGACTGTGGTATCTGCAGCAAAAGCATGA
The DNA here is from genome assembly GCF_004379255.2 of Salvia splendens. Taxonomy (NCBI): domain Eukaryota; kingdom Viridiplantae; phylum Streptophyta; class Magnoliopsida; order Lamiales; family Lamiaceae; genus Salvia; species Salvia splendens. The sequence continues at coordinate 13,403,665 of NC_056040.1, forward strand.
TAATGGTTTTTATCAGATCATCAGACAAGCAAGACTATGAAGCTCAAAATGTGCAAGAAATCAACAAAGAAAACATGGACTTACGTAGGTGTACGAATGAGATGCTTGAGCAGTGGGAAATTATCAAACAAGTTACTGGTGAAAACTTCAACATTGCAATGAGCCAAACACTGAAGAAAATCGAAGGCCAAAAGATAACCATACATCAAGCTTATCGACCCGTATCCAATATAGATCGTTCCCAAAGTCGGGATTCCTACAACTACACAAAGCAGCAGATGTTCCAAGAATGTAGCATGTCCAGCTGCAGACAAGCACAAATCAGACACATACATTTTCATTCATGATCAATCGAAGTTGAAGGAAACGAGCAACTTAGCTTGTCTCGTATGGTTCCTAACCTGTGAAAGGATGCAGAACTCTAGAGCTATGGTGGAGCCAATGATAATGTTGGAAGAAAGCAGGGGAATGTAACAACCTATGCAGCCAGTAATACAGTGGCTCTGAGATTCCTATGTGGAGAATTAGGCACCACAAAAAACCCCTCGAATTGAAGATGGGAAAATCGGATAAAGGCAACCTCAAGCACAGTAATGAAGCAGCAATCATTTGAAGCATCAAGAAATTGTCCCTGTTGCATGATCAAGATTCAAGATTTAAGCACCAAGAAACCAAATTTATCCTAATTTGATAGAATTGTATTATACCAATGCCATTCTGCATCGATTTGCTTGAATTCCAAGCCCTTTTGATCAATTCTTCGATTTCGATTAAGGAAAAGCATGCTAGAATAGGTCCCCCAAAGCTGATGAACAAGGGCTCTAGCCCCAAATAAGATGAGAATATGCAAGCACCAAGCACCATTCTTGATTTCACCTCTATAGATAGCATAAAGGGCATTTGCAACTAATGGAGCATACACCAAATACTGCTCAAATACATCAAAAAAACACAAAAATCAAACTCTTGACAATAATCATAAACAGTGAAATTCTTGCAGAAATGAAAAGTTGTTACCTTTAAAGTACCCAAGTTCTCCCATGGCCAAGAAAACAAAGAAGCTTCATTCCTACATGAAACACTGCAATCTTTCTCACTTGCCATCTTTTCTGTCTGAAAACAAGACATTTGAAAAAAAATGAATCTTGGAGGATTGTAATAAATGAATCTTGGACTGTAACAAGGAAACCATTAATATATATACAAGTACATTTTCCCAAATATCCTTTCACCTTTTTCTTGATCTTTATTGCACTCCTCTCAAGTCTCAAAGCTATAGAGGCCTTATTATACACGTACATATATATAGATAGATAGATAATTCCTCTCTTTTCTTCTTGAATTCCACAGTAATTGAACCTACTGAAATATTGACAATATGCAGAAACTAACAGATTATTTTATGCATCTATGCCGAGATATAACTCATTAAACAGTTGACAGCTGGGGGTTGGCACCACAAAATCAAAGAAAATTTAATGTGAGTGAGAAGAAATTGAGATGGTTGGGTGCACAGACATTAAGCTTTTATGGGAGTTCTAAACTTGTAGTTAGTGGATTACAGATTGTGGTTGAGAGATGTGGACGACTTAGTGTAACCGTCCTAATCCTTTTATGAAGCCTATTTGCTTTCATCATCATCATCTCAATTACTACTCTTTTTTTTTCTTTTTTTGTTCCCATTAATTAATTCATTGTCTACAACTTTTGACATAGATTTCTGTAGGAATAATGAGATCACTTTGTAAACAGCAAACATTAAATAATATGTCAGAAATTAATCAGGTTTAGTCATGTAACATAAGCGATACTTGTGATGTTGAAGCTCTTTTGTTCATAGATTTTGTGTGGTGCCTAGGCTTGTAGGGTTGGGACTAGCTTCCGATAGTCATTGTGTCTTAACCGATTTCTTACCTAACAATCCCACAAACTTGGGATACTCTTGTTTATAATTTAGATTTCCTTTTATTGTACTATTATTCATTTTTGAAATATACATGTATCACTATATAATTGTGCTATTCAGAACATAATTCGACATACAATTGTGTTGGTACGTGTCGTGATCCTATTTGAGATTGGATGAGCTGGCATTTGTAACAATTGATTCATGTATTTAACACATTTATTAAAGCAATTGCTACGCTGCCCTAATTTGTTTCATTGAATGATGATATGAAATGTAGATCATTGCCCACTGTACTTGAATATGTTTGAAAGGACGTGTATGAACATAAAATACCAAATACAATCATCCTAAACATTAACTGAATAATATCCTTTATGCGGAAATTGATGAAGTTCTGACCGACCTAACTATCAATGTCGATATCTTACTTTTGGAATTTGGTTTTGGTCAATATCTTAATAATTTCTCATAAAATACTAGTCATTACCCAGATTAATTCTTTGGTTTATGTATTTTATTCAAATTGTTAAAGTAACAGATTCCTAATGAGACAATTTTAAATTTGCTTAGAACTAAATCATAAAGTATTTAATTTTTTAAAGTTAATTTGAAATATCTACGATTTGAGTAAAATAGTACTAATAGGGAGTAATAATTTTGGTTTATAATGTAATAATCTAAGTTTTATAAAGTACTAATAATTTTAGTTAAATCATATATTAATATACTCCAATTTTAAAATGATCTCAATAAATAAAGTATTTTAATAATTTGAATAAAATACATAATTAAATAATTTAATATGTTAGTGTCAATTTAAAATAATAAAAAACTGATTAAAATTAATACATTATTTTAAAAGTCAACTGTAAATCTTAAAAATTACTAATATGCATATTCATAATTTGATGGAGATGAGATTTTTTAGAATATAGTACTCCTAGTAGTTTATTTGGTGAGATAGGTTGCAATTATAAATAAATTAAGTAATGGTAAAGCGTAATAATAATGTTGAAATTGCATAATTAAAAAGTAAGGATAGTTTTGGTACAATATTAATAATTATCTAAGTATTGTACGAATATTATTAAAGTTCATAGTAATATTCTTGGTACAAACTAAATAATCCAGGATTAAATCGAATAATTGCCTACACATGCAGCACATGGTTACGTGTGCAAGACATATAATTACAGAGTTTTATACCCATGGCTTATCAATTCTCATTCAACAAACTAAACACATACCAAAGTAACATTAATAATTGTTTTAGTATATTCCCACTTCCCATCTTTGATCCTCTCAACTACTTAAAGCTAATTAATACTAAAACAACTGTATGTATTATATCATGACAAGTCATGCTGTCCTAACCATATTCTGTTTTACATCACCCTCACCAATATTTATATATAATATAATTGAGATATAAATTGAGGTTTTTGTTTTATAATTATTATTGAATTAAGAAATACTAACAGTTACGTTTAATATTGTGAACGATTTTAATCTTCTCCTCTTTGCGAACTGAATTTAACAAAATAAGGCTCACATTCACAAATCAAATCAAACTCTTATTTAATTTATTTTAATGTCACACCCACACAGTCAGCCAACTCAAAATACTTTCGTAAATACGTGATTTTTTATGGTATTCTTTTTTCTTTTAAGTACAGTATTAAATTTAATTTATGTCCAGTGTGTTACCTGTTTTTCTTTTGGCATTCGATATGTAAATATATAACAAGAATAAGAAAATCCTTAAAGAATATGGAAAAGTAAATATATTATGTGGACAAGTGGATAAAAAGAAGATTTATATACTTAGATTTTTTAGAGCTCACAAGATATATGAGTGGCACAACTGGACTCTAACTACCTTAGTTAATCTTACTAGTCAAACATATAAGAAAAACGATTCATGTGGAAATATTATTTTTGGAGATATTCAACTGGAGTGATTTAAGAATCAAATATCTTTCACTTTTTTCCAGTAAAAGATGATGCATGTGGAAAACTTTTACTTTTGTCTATGTTTTATCCTTTAAAAAATCATTACATAGAATTTCGTAGGTGACACAAGTACTATGTGACATGGCGTATACTCATAAAACGAAACACTCTATCTAACAGAATTTATGACAGAGATCTAACTTGGAAGCAAGCAAGATGAATCGTGCTAGAATATCTCATTACATATTTAGGTTTTTACAAGTTTACTACATAAAATCTCATGCCGAAAAACAAATGTTTCGTTTCTAGTGGAACAGAGTGGGTATTGTATTGTATTGTTATTTGTTACTGACCGAAATTCAAATTTGATTTCTTAGTTTGCTTAATTCGTAGTCGTGGTGCCCGATCTTTCATTAGTTTATTTTTCTTCATATTTTGTGTGATCGACGTATTTTCATGCACGCAACCTTCAAATATTAACAGTTGATTTATTAATTAAAAGATGTAATCATTGTAATCATAGTAGTGTAATGATCTGTTGCGTGTCTATCATTTTGGCGATTGGACACATTACCCATTTTTCTCTCTGTCCATTTAATTTCAATATCTCCTTTAATCTATCTATCTTATTCTCTTTTAAAAATAGAAATTATTTCTATTTTTAAACAGAAACTTTCTAAATTTCCTATTTTATTAAGTGAATCTCATAATTCATGACTTTATTTTCACTTTTTTTTCTCTTCCTCTCTCTTATGTTACTTTTTTTCATTCCCCATCTCTCTTACTTTACCAATTGTTCTATCTTATTTTACTAATTGTATATTAAAACTGATGTTGTTTCAAATATTTCTATTTTTCAAAGATGGAGGTTTAATAAGAACTGAAAAGCAATAGAAGACATATACTATAGTTCTACGAGTTATTATTTCCCTGTTATATACAGATTAAAGCAGGTGTTCGAGTTCCCCGTTTCGCCGATGAATGAGTGTACCAGAGGTTGATGTTGGATTCGATTATTAGACCCTTTTTTTTCTAACCTAGTTGCTATCTTTTCCTTTTTTTTCTGTTTGGTAAGTTAGCAATGCTTCCATGTTCTACTTTCATATTTTAGTTATAGGATATTGCTAATAGTAATTTATTTGTTTGCTGATGTGTTTGTATCAGCTTGATTATCTGAGAAGTCCCCTTTTTCTTGGATTTAGGTATTGGATTATAGGAGCTTTATTATTGATGTATTGCATGAGAATTGTTTTGTTACGATTTTGTCTAACTATCTACTAGAAGAGTCCTTTTTTTTTCTTTAGAGTGAACTGAACCAAATAACTCTAATTTTTGCACTTATTATACCAGTGACTCCTAATAAAAAAAAGCACCAGAGGGGCCTAACAAAATATATAATCACAAACAAGGTTTTTTTAGCCATTTTTCAGACGAAAATACCCAAATGACTTGAAGGGCAATATAGTCTGATGACCACCAAACCTACACACTTACTCTGCATACCTGTAGAGTTTTGTCAAATCATACAGATTATATTTTGGTGCAGATTTTCTATGAAGTTTTTGTGAATTACTAATATTTATTCTCATCCCCAGCCTCCGGCGGCGTGCCATCTTTTCCTCCGGACCTCCCCTCGTCGACTTGCCATTTTTTCCTTAGAGCAACTTTTGTTCTTCTAATTGAGCTTCAAGCAAAAGTAGATTAAAAGTTAATTTAGGAATTTGGAGAAGAGAGAAGTGGTGGGTGAAGTTTGAGTGGCATCAGGTTTGATGAAATTTAATTCTATATAACTAATTTTTATAAATAATAAATAATTAGGGACTTGATTAAATAAATGGAAACTCATTCCATATAAATGGCATTAATTAAAATCGAGCCTTAAATAAAAGGTTTTCTCTTACAAATTTTCGTAATATTATAAATTTCTAAACATAACAAATTCTTTAACATAAAATCATTATATTTTGATTAATAAAATTATAATTTACAATAGAATTAAGAAGATTTATAAATAACTAAAATTTTCAGAATTGTGCAAATTTTGGTAAATTGGATGGAGTGGGTTTTCATTCCCCAATGTCACAAAGCAGCTCTCACGCCTCCTACAGCATCGAGCCCACCTTTCACCAAACCCAACTCCTCAACCTCATTGCAGCTGTCGGTTCCACCCTCAAACGCAGGTCAAGTGCCTCCTTTCCATCGCTTCAGCAGCAAATCAATCTGAGTTGCATATAGAAATCCGGCGCCACCTCGTCGACGGAGCGTCGGTAAAAAGCTCAAAGGAGGCTTTGAGCATTCACTACAGCCTCCAACTTTGAGAATCCATCCTTAATCCCCTAGTTTTTAGACCAGAGCTAAATCCTCCATAGCTTTGAAGCTCTTGTTTTCCCCTCCTCGGCAAACTTCCAATACAACTTCCCCATTAACTTAATTCAAATAAAATAAAAAATAAAAATTAATTCAATCATCCTCAAGCTCCAAGATTGCGAAATAAGTGAAATAGAGAGGAAAGAACATCTTTAGCCATGGAATAGGGAGGAAAGAACATTTTTAAGTCATATCATTTGTCGATGTGACAGTCACACAGTACGTGCTCAGGGCGGCATCATCATTGTAGGTAATTTGACAAGAATGCCCTTTAAGTGCCTGAGGGTGTTATCGTCTTAAAAAACTTCATTTGTGATTGTATGTTTTATTAGGCCCCTCTGATGCTATTTTTTTTGTTATGAATCACTGGTATAACAAGTGCAAAAGTTAGGGTTATTTGGTGCAGTTCACTCTTTTATTTATTATAACAAAATTAAGCTTATTTGATACTCCAATTGGATGTGGTAGTGATAATTAGTTTTATTATGATAAATACATACCTGATGTGGTGCTTCTTAAACTCGTAAAATTTTAATATAAACTAGTACCTATACTACTAGGACTTCGCCATAAATAAGTAGGATATATAGGACTGTGCCCAACTCATCTGTATTTCGATCAATCCAGCCTATATAGTTTTAGTTGCTATACTTTTTATATACCAAAAAGTAAAATTCAATTATGTATTCAGTAAGTTTCAGGTTTTGATCGAGATTAACTACACACACAGAGTCACACAAACACATTACTACAAATATGCCTTTTTCATATGATTTTTTTGCAATATGCCGTTTTTCTTAAATGAGCTATAAATTAGGGGAGTGGTTGAAGATATTATTCCGATTAGTACTTTCTAATATCATTCTCATCTAGAAAAAGAGAATTAATTTAATAAATAAGAATCGAAACGTCATCAATTTTTTATTTTTTATTTTTGTATATTCCTGCGATATGAGAATACTTGTAAGTTGAAGGAAGCATTATTGCCTCTATTTGAGTTACGCCAATGCTACTTTAGTTTATATTGAGAATATGCTTTCATAGACTTGCCCTACTTTACAATGTGAAGACAAATGTAATTAATCAAAGAAATAACTGCAACTAACACACCACAAAACATGTACATGAAAATGAATCAAAGAAATAACTGCAACTAACCCACCACAAAACATGTACATGAAAATGATGTAGATAGTTGAGTCGAAGAATCTTGTCTTTCCAAAACCAGATACACATCTTATTTCTTGAGTAGTGCTCATAATTTGGCGTGTCGTTATTAATAATAGCATATGAAACAACTTTGTCGAAGCAACTTTGTCTCGTAAGAATAAGATAGTTGTACTACAAACTAACGAGCTCCAGCGAATTGGAACAACAAGTCAACAACAAAGGTTGAGCTTGGACATGTTTTGAATTTGAAAACAAAAACCAATATTCATAATTTCTTTTCATATGAGGGAAAGTGAGTGGGCTTGTTCTGGGCTTCGTGTCCATTCAGTTATACATACAATGATTACATTCCTTTCCTAATAACTTTTGAAAATGGATTTGAAAAATTAAATATCACAATCATTTATTTATGTCTTGGATCAGTCACACACCATCTACTTCATTTAATTTAAGAGAAGTAAATATTTAACGAAAAAAAATCAATCAAAGCCAGACACAACCACTTAATTAAAACCTGCAACTAACTTAACCAAACCTTATTTTCCAGTGTTTTATGCTCTTTTACTAATATGTTCAACATTGAAATTGCTTTTAAACAATCACAAAACTAAGATTAGGTGTGGAAAAAGGTAAAAACAATTAAATTGAAATAAAATACTCCTATTAAAAAAAATGCAAGTCACGTGCAGCGGACGTGCCAAATTCAGTGTAAAATTGATTTGAAAAAGCATTCAAGATTTCTTTGGTGCACTTTTTCATTCCCTCAAATCTCAATTCACTTCTCTCTCCTCTCGCGATCCATAGTGTGCTTCTAGGGTTTGTATATTTCTCAACAATCTAACATTTTTTCAGAAAAAATTGTTCGAATTCGCCGATATGAAGCTCACCGTCAAAACTCTCAAAGGCAGCTACTTTCAAATTAGCGTCCATGCTACCGATACCGTCAGTAACATCTCTTTCTCCCCCTCCCAGCGTCAATAATAATTGCATTTTAGTGTTGAATTTAATTTAAATTAAATTTCAAATTTGTTTTTTGGGTCTGCATCTGATTCCACACTTTTAGCTTGAGGACTAGCCGTTGTTCTGTTGTTGAGGTTTTGTCCCTACTTTTTGAAATTATGTTTGACAATGTGGGCTTGTTGATGAGGCTTTCGTGTTTAATTGCCAAAGCAATTCAAAGGAAAATTAGTAGCCATAGATTATGTCAATTGACTTTCTTTGGTTTTTCTAATTAATAGAAGATGAAATTGTTAAAGGGATTTGGTTTTAGAGTATCTTCTAATTTTTTATGTCTAGTGGATCTTTCTGGGTTTTCTTTTCTTTAGAAAAAAATTATCATCTTGGTGCATTAACTCTCTGAAGTTTTCAACTTTTTTGTGGGACTTTTTTTGCAATTGTGGTGGATGTGTAATGTGTTTTTACTTGTGGTGATATGCATCTGTTATTTCTATTTGATTACCGTGTTCTATTAGTGTTCTGCCTCATTGTTGTGACTGATCAAGATCTGGATACTCCTCTGTTCTAGATAATGGCTGTTAAGAAATGTATCGAAGATGTGCAAGGAAAAGATAATTATCCATGCGGTCAGCAGTTACTGATTTATAATGGGAAAGTGTTGAAAGATGAAAGTACCTTAGCTGATAACAAGGTCTCTGAAGATGGCTTTCTTGTTGTTATGCTAAGCAAGGTAACCACTTGGACCTAGGTTTTATGCTATGGACGGATTGTAATACTGCACTATCCGTGCTGTCTGTGCCGCCAACATATGGTTCTTGAAAAAATGGTGTACGAGCCTCATTGAACACCTTGTTTCTTTTTTTTTTCTTTTTTTTACAGAGCAAAAGCTTGAGCTCAAGTGCGTCAACATCTTCTCAGGTGTTAACATTGGAATGCACGTGTTTCATCATCTGTATGTTATTGTTGGTTATGTTTTGAGACAGTTAACAACTTAATTGTTTCTGCAGCCTGCTTCCACTGCTGCACCATCTAGTAAGCAAGCTGCGCCAGTTAGTAATCCTGCTCCTGCTCCTGCTCCTGTAGCTGAAGCTCAACCATCTGTACCGTGAGTTATAAAACATCAGAATTTGCTACATTAATAATGGTTATATATACATATTTATCATGTTACTTTCATTATGTAGGGATCCTAAGAGCACCGGACCAGATTCTGTGGCCCCGTTAGAAAAGTATGGTACTTTGTGTTTTTTCTACATGCTTGTGTATTTTCTGGATATTTGGTAGCAATGGTTGTATTGTTGTTACAGTAGCCAATCTGGATCATACGAGGAAGCTGCTTCCAGTTTAGTTGCTTCTGATAATCTTGACCACACTATTCAACAAATCATTGATATGGGTGGTGGTAGTTGGGACAAAGAGACAGTGAGACGTGCTCTTCGAGCCGCATACAATAATCCAGAGCGAGCTGTCGATTACTTATATTCAGTATGGCTTGATTTATCTTTATGTTTTACTATTATCTATGGTGACTGGAATTTGTACTGAATTTTTATTTTCCTCTATCAGGGAATCCCTGAGAGCACAGAAGTCGATGTTCCATTGGCTCAGCCTCCAGTAGATTTGATGGATGTAACTGGTCCACCAGCTTTAGGAGGACCAAACTCGTCCCCATTGAATTTGTTTCCTCAGGTTCTTCATCATCCTGAGGCTGCTTCATATTTCTTGTTTTTCTCGTGTTTCTCACCCTCCATTGAAAACCCTCCAGGAGGCTATTGCTGGTGCTGGATCCCTTGGTTTCCTCAGGAACAACCAGCAGGTGAGTTTATTTTTCACCATTTGTCCTTTAAAATCTGTTGACATTCCTGAAATGCTTTTGAGATCCTATTTTCTAACATATTGCCTATCCCTCTTAGTCATCCTAAATGTTTTTGAGCTATGTAACTAAAGTTGCTCTGATTTGATCCAGTTTCAAGCACTGCGTTCACTAGTTCAAGCTAATCCACAAATTCTACAGGTTGCCTTTGTGTGACTTTATATTTATCTGTGTAAATGATTTCTTTTTCTTAGAGCTAAAATTATTTCTTTTACAGCCCATGCTTCAGGAGCTGAGAAAGCAAAACCCTTCACTCTTGAGACTCATACAAGAAAACCATCAGGAGTTCCTTCAATTAATTAATGAACCTGTTGATGGTTCTGAAGGGTGAGTACTAAGATATTGCTATATAAAATAGCATGCGGGATTTGGGTCACGTAAGATTAACGTTAAATGTCTTACTGCTTGACCTGTGCTTCGATCTGTTATCTGTGAAATCTGGTACTATTGTGAGGAGCCTGCAATTAGTATTTTTTACATCATCCTATGGCATCGTGAGTAATGTTCCCTTCTAAACATCACTGTTCCCATCACCTCTCTTTTCCTCTCAAAATCTGCTTGATCTATGCTTTGAGCTATTTGTTCTGCTAAATTTGGTAGTGTTGGGAGGTAGTTGCAGTCATCAGTTTTACTATTTCCTCTGGCATTGTGGATGGAGTTTCATAAGTGTTTCACTTTAGTAATACCCTGGCCTCCTCTTTCACATGCTGATTTCTATTTTGCTGTAAGATTTCCTTGCATATAAAAGTTAATGCATTCTACAATTTCGAACATGATCTCTCGCTGTACCTGTGTGTTTTGATGTGAACATCTCCTTGTACATATCCATGTAGACCTGAGTCTTTAGAATGTTACAGGGATATATTCGATCAAGCTGACCAGGACCAGGACATGCCACACGCTGTCAGTGTCACACCTGCTGAACAGGAGACAATCGAAAGAGTATGAAACATGCCAAATGCCTTGGCTCCTTTATACACTAATTTGAGAATTGTATTTTGCATAGTAACATTACTAAACTAGCATCATTTTCTAGATGGAAGCCATGGGATTCGATAGAGCTCTTGTGATTGAGGCATTTTTAGCTTGTGACCGCAACGAAGAACTAGCAGTGAACTACTTGTTGGAAAACGCTGGAGATTTTGAAGATTGAAGGCGCTGGCAGGTTTAGATTGAAGATTTTTTTTGAAGTTAACCACAACACGGTTGAAAGAATTTTTCCTTGTTATAGTTGCAACATTTTGAAAGATAGTATATAACTATATACTTATGTTTGGTGTTGGTTGAGGGTGTGGATTGACAATTTATTAATAATGCTGATCAACTAAAGCTTGTTTGCTTGCTTCTTCTGCCCTAGCATACTTGACAACGGATCAACTAAAAGAAAATCGTTTTTCGCTGTTTGAAGGCCGGATTTGATGGCCAACTGTATAATATCAAAGCGATCTTTGCTGCTCCATCCGAGGCACACTTTGTTGCATCTGGACCGTGCTAATTAAATTCTAATTATGATCGACAAAATTTGAATAAAAACTGGAATGCATTGTGGCATTTTAACGTGCATAAAAATTTACCTTGCCTAATTAGTTTAGTCAGAGTACATGAAAGGATTGGGACATTTTTGTATGCACTTGACGAAATGCATGTGACAACGATAGCTTGATGCATCAAAATGTTGCAATTGTGTTATATGACAAAACGAATGATGATAATAGGACTACAGTTTTAAATTTGGCGCCACCAGACTTTCTAATACTTCCATTCCATATATTTAAAGCCAAATACTTGGTACTTATTTACCAACAAAATAAAAATCTGGAGCAACATGAAAGCACAACCAAATAGTACAAGTTCCATCGACAATCTTGAAAGTCATAGTTAATCTACACGCTTACATCCGTCTGGATTACAGTGGTTCATCAGAATTCTCTGTCAGGGAAGAGGACTGGTGCAACGAGGGACCAGATGAACAACGCAGCGGTAGCCCAACCAGTTACAATACGAACCCAGACAGACGGCCAACCTACATCGACCAACTTCCCGCTCTCTCCAACAGAAGTTGACCATCCTGTCAGCAGCATGGCGGAATACATGCTAGCTAGGGAGAAGATCAAGTGGAAAAATGAATACGAGTACGTGACAGACTTTTCTTTCTCTTTCTCTTTATCCTCATAATGCTCGTCTGCCTTGTCCAATGGTAGCAACGGCTTTCCAGATCCTATGCATGATGAAACCAAAAATGAACCATTTAAACAAGGAAAAAAAGATAGTCAATTCCTAGACATTGTTTCCACTTGTCTACCCCCCTGAGTCACTTTATTTCCACTGAAAAAAGGTTCAGAAAATATGCAAGAGAAATGCATTGGAACATGCCTTTTGGCTAGAAGGGGAAAAAGGTAATTACAATTAACAACCTACTCTAATGTGTAGAAGTTCAGTTCTTTTTTCTGGAATCATATGTTTGTGTGGGAAATAACTCCAATTGGACACAATTCTTCATGTGAATTATTTGAATGGCCAACTAGTAGAAAAACAATCATGATTTCATTGTGAACGAAAATAAAAATTAACTAACCTGCTCTTGGAGAGCTTGGAGGAGAAAGCAACGTTGTAGAAGATCCGGCACGGACAGCAGAATATACAACAGATAAAACTGTTGTGAGCAGCCCAAGGGCAAGACTACTGGTTGAAACTGCTCTAGAGTGCTTGTGAAGACCATTGCATTCATAATCCCTAGGTTCACTAGCAAGCCCAGTGTAGCAGAGGTACATGCAATATAAAGATATAACAGAAGATGGCAGAATGCTTCCGCTTACCTATTTCATTCAGAGCATATTAAGATCAGAAATCATAGCAATCTTGCATACTGAAAACAATAACTATAATAGATAAAATTTCTATACTAACATGCAAAGCAACAGAAAGAAGCTGATGACTAGATATGAGGAGAATAGTAAGCATAACAATGCCAGACAAGTTCATGAAGTGATATGATGATTTATTTAATACCAGCATGCAACCACACAATCTACATACTCAAAAGCCAACATTGTTAATCAAAAAGAAAGTCATGTTTCAAACAAAAAATGCTTTTGGAAAGACACAATATAAGAAATCATATAATGACTAACAATGTCTCCCTTATATATCTGAGGCCAACATGAGAGTCTGGATAATATGAACACTGCATCTTAAGTAATGAACAGATGTGATGTGTCTATGGCCAAATTGTAAAGCAAATACAGTTTAACATTTTCCCAGGACAATGCAATCCCAGTGATAGTTTATGATCACCATTTTGATTATAGAGGATTGGTTAATGTAACTACATAAAGTTCAGAAACTTACCGATGGATGCAATGTGACAATAGTAAACACAAAAACAAAGATCAATGTTATCACAATGAAAAAGGTATTGAGTCCACAATCAACTCCGGATGGGGTAAAAAGATAGAAGAGCAGGGCTGAGAACAAAATGGATGCCACGTAGCAAACAAGTGAGACCACAAGCAATGCTACAAACCTGAAAAGCACAGGAAACAACACTGAGTGGAAATAAATTTGCTATAGGTATGTAAATAAACAAAACGAATAGCTCACCAAAACTGTTCACCATATCCAACCCATTTGTCATTCCATCCATGAACAAAATCGAGTAGAAGTACAACTTGAACAAGAAGGAACAATCCCGATCCAAACTTGGAAATTGACTCTGCATTTATAATTCAAAATTAATCAGGAATGATATATGTTATTGGATTCCTTTACTTAGATGTTTTGCTGAGTGTAGTGATAAAATGATTCAGGGCTGTTATTTGCATCGGTGTCATTCATTAGAATAAAAATTATAATTATATAGTTTCGCATCATTGGAAGTTCAATTATATAGTTTCGCATCATTATAAGCAGAACTTCCGTAATCAATAGGAACAATTCCTCTTGTTCATGTTCCTTCCACTTGTAGGTAGAATTCAAAAGAATTTAAGCAAGGTCTTCAGCAAAATAGAGACCATGTTTATCAACACAAACAAGTGTTTTCACAATATTAAGCAATAGGATCATCCAGATATTCTAATAAAATTTTTAAAGATCTCTTAGCACAATTCTAAGTCCAAATAACAATGTGCATCCAAGGGCACAAGAAAAGTCTGTTATCCAAATTGCATTGAAAATTCAAATTTTGACATAGTGGAGACAGCACAATGATGGGAACAGATACATAATATGGGCCATAAACATAAAATGTACCATAGAAGCTCACGATCCCGTTGGGGAGAAAGAACATCAGTATCACCAAAATGCACCAGCAAATGATTTTCATCATCCAGCCCCCATGGTGCAAACTATCCCGAGGATCCTTCTGGTTCTTCACACCAATCATAAAAATAGCAAGGATGGTAAAGAACAAGAAATTTCCCAAGCTCACTCGCAATACTGCATCTGTCTCAAACCACTCTCTATCTGGAGTTTGGTGAAAATGATTGATCCCTTCAAAAAATTTATAACAGACTGTCAGATCACACTGCATCACAAGAAGTAACAAAAACTACATATTAACAGAAAATGTAGCCCTTCTTCCTATTTTTTAACAAAAACCTTCAAAATTTGTTCAGCTCATCTCTTAACCTCCCATCGATTCAGAATAGATCAACTCAAGTTTCCAAAATTAAAAGAAACACAGAGCAGTAGAAGTACACTATACCCATTATATTAAGGACTTCCCTTATCATTTCCCAACAGAAGTACAGCCAGAACATCAAAACATGGACGACTCAACAACCCAGTTGGATAAATCGAATTTATGTATAAAACTTTTGCTTACATGTAATTTGAAAACTCTTAACTGATTGACACAAAATCACATTTTATCGACATAAAACATATCAAAAGGGGAAAAAATAATGCACAGAGTGTTGAGCTTGAGTTTATAAAATTCAATAATACAAAATAAATTGAGTTCCCAAAATCCAATGACACAAAGGAAGCACTTACAAGGAATCTTCTCCATGAGGGGAGCAGCAACCTCGCGAAGAATCCACGAGACAATCAGTGAAAGCGCAAAGAGACCACAGTAAGCAATGCGAGCCGAGCGCCGACTGATCCCTGACACGACCGTCCGGCACGCGTCGCAAGCGCAAGCAGCGCAGCATGATGCTAGGCATGAAGCAGCCCACATCTTGCTTCTGTGCGATGTATGATCAACTGGTTTTGCAAATATATGTAATCCCTACAGCTACCGAAAAATCAAATTGGCCGATCAACATGAATTCAATTCGTCAGCATCAATCAAGATAAGTCGGAATCGTAAAACCCTAGGCAAATTCAATCAAATTCAAATCCAAACGGATAATTCAACAAATTTTTACTACCAGAAAATTAAGCACACGCAGGTTGAATGGTTCGATCATACCTAACTGGGCGAGGAGGACTGGGAAGATTGAGAAAACGCGTGTGAGCTGCAGAGAAGAATAATATGATCAACTTCGAATAGCCCCCCCCAACCCAAATCGTGATTTCCATGTATGTATTTATATAAATACTACATAGGACCCCGGAACTTCTTTGTTATTCTGAGATGACCCCGAAACTTCTATGTTAATCTGAGATGACCCCAGAAACTACTATAACACAATAGTACTATATGTTAGATTTGGCCCAATTATATATAATAGAATGAATTATACAAACAAACTAGTCATCTTAAATACTCCTCTCCTCTCCTCTCCTCTCCTCTCCTATATGGAATAAAAGATCGAAATTCTGATGATAAAAGTATATGGTCCTTTTCTGGCTTGTATTTGATAATGCCAAAAATCAGTTCCTACTGAAAGGCTCAACCTAATGTTTCGGTCACTAAAGTTTAATCCAAATGTTTGAAGTTCAAATGCTAAACTAATCGGTCTCACCTCCACAAAGCTTTCTTTGATCTTATTTAATGCACAATATATACTAATTTACATAAAATGCATAATATACTATGCACAAATCATATAGTACTATAAATTCAGACTAGCATATAAATTAATTAGGACATCTAACTTGCACATATTAATCCATATACATATTTTGTCTTACATGGAGACTTTCATAATCTAGGGAAAATAGTTGCACATTTTAATTCATTGCTATTTGAATTTATTTAAATATATTCTAAACACAATAATAGCAATATTTACTATTAATAAAAATTTTATTTACCATATACTAACCACTAAATATGTGTAGAATCCAAATAGATTTAAGTAAAAAAATTGTAACCAGAATTTAAAGTAGTTTAAGAAATTAAACTCTTGACGCAACTAGGCTGCAGTGCACGTGATGCTAATAAGTTTTAACGTGCCATTTTCCACAAAATACTAGAAAAGCTCTACACTCATAACTAAATTTCTAATAAGATATGGGCACTCTTATCAAAGAAAAAGGTGAATTTCTTGCTCAATAAGCATAATAATCGAAGTGCAACCGAAAAATAACAATTGAAAAGGGCACATCCCTTATTTAAGCAAGTTCTTAGTTAATACTTTAATCATCTTAAATCTGGATAATCTAATTACTCGAAAAACTGCATTATTTATAGCTGGGGACATGTTTGAGATTTAATTAGTAGGCATAATTGATAGTGATGGAGTACGTACTAAACAAGCCCAACAGCAGTAAAGCTCATCAGCCTAAAGCCCAAGAAAGAGTATCAGTTCGGCATGACTAAAGAGTATCAGTCCGGCATGACTAAAGAGTTCAGTTCGGCACAACCAAAGAGTTCAGCCCCAGCCTACAGCTCGGTAAAAGCCAACTAATCAAACTCTGCTCTCAGGTCGTCATCAAGCTCTACTCTCAGATCGGCAAAAGCTGCTCGGCAATAATTCAGCAGTTCGGTCTCAGTATTCGACCGAACTGGGAGATAGTGGACTCATGCAGAACCTCCACGACCTCCACTACACCCACGATCTATTTAGTGGTGTCAAGCAGTCATTAACTCATGCAGGATAGTGGACCCATGCAAGATCGCCACGATCTCCACAACATCCACTACCTAGTAAATAGCTGCATGCCACGATCTTGGTCCTTTGTATAAATAGAACCTAGATCAGATAGATAGGGTTACATTCTCTCGATTTCTAGAGAAAAATACAAAATAGCAAGTCTGTATTGTAAGCTGTAGAAAACAGATCAAGCAATACAACTCTGCCCTCTTTTATTCCCGTGGACGTAGATTTACCTCAGTAAATCGAACCACGTAAATTCTCTGTGTCGTGATCTGCATTTTCCTGCATTCATCACTATCAAAAATTCGCCGACTCATCACTGGCGCCGTCTGTGGGAAACAGAGAACCAAATTTGTGATAAAGCGAATTTTTGACCTTTTTTTTTTACCCCAAAAAAATGCATACCAGATCACATAACACCCATAATACCGTTCGTGATAACCGTGAGGAAGCTAGTCCAGCTCGCAGGTCTGAAAAACGGCCTCGGGAGACATCTACCTCCGGTTCTCACGAAGAAGGAACAAGCCACTCCAGGAGTCATCGCACCGAGTCTTCCCAGCAGCCCGATTTAAATGAAGCTGTCAAGCTGTTCTTGGCCGAGAAGCAGGAGGAGTTCTTAACCTTCCTGCAGAAGAGCCAACAGCCGGAGAAGACAACGACGGATTCTCCCTCCTCGTCTAGGCATGAAAGTCACTACCGCAGTAGTGACGTGTCTTCCAGGAGAAAGAATCCTCAACCCCGACATGTTCCTGTTCCTCCTCGGTACCGGAACCACAGGAGAACTCCATCTCCTCCGTACCGAAGAGATGTCGGGTTCGCCATGTACGGAGCATTAAAGACTCCGTTCTCGGACGATATCACCCGAACTCCTTTGCCGCGGAACTACCGAACTCCGTCGATAACCTATGACGGACTCGTGGATCCTCATGACTTCTTGGGACGCTATCAGTATAATATGGCGAACCAGGGTCTCAATGAGGTCCACATGTGCAAGCTGTTCCCCGAGCTGCTCATCGGGAACGCCAGAAGGTGGTTCGACAGTCTTCCTCAAGGCAGCATTAGATCCTACCGAGATCTAATGGATGCTTTCCACAGGAGGTTCTTTCAGAAAGCGGAAGCCCGAAGTACTTCGGCTCAGCTGCTTTCTATACGTCAAGGTCGCGACGAAAAGATCAGCGACTTCCTGACGAGATTCCACAAGGAATGCCTACAAGTAGATGATCTCAACGATCTACTTGTCATTTCGGCATTCCAAAATGGAATCCAGCCCGGAGCTCTCTACAGAAAGCTCGTGGAATGCAGTCCGCAAACAGCTCAAGAGATGTGGGACATTGCGGACCAGTACTCCCGGGCCGATGAGGCAGACCGTCGCAAACGGTCGTTAGACAGCTCATCGTCCCGAGGAGACAGAAGGAAGCCCGATCATAGCGACCAGGGGCATCCTCGCCGGACTCCATTTGAAAGAATTCAAAGGGCTCCGGTGCAAGACAGATTGGGACCCCGTCTCAATCCTGAGAAGCCGCCCGCTCAGCTCGTACCATTAAACAAGTCAAAAGCGGAAATTTTCGAACTACATTCCGATATGTTCGAAAGACCAAAGCGGATGACGAAATCAGCCGCGCGGCGACCTCAGGATCGATATTGCTCCTTCCATCAAACCCACGGTCACGATACCGAGGAGTGCCGAGATTTGGCTGCAGGTATTGATGTTCTTGTGAGAACGGGAACGTTAAAAATATACCAAAGCAAGCAGCCGAAAAAGAACAAAAGGCAGAGAGGTGCGAACTGCAATCCTCAGGATCCGAAAAGGCATGAGGATCCCGAAGACGACGACGAGCCGCAATATGATGGAGTAATCCTGACTATTGATGCTCTCCCTGCCGGGAAGACTAAGTCGTCCCTAAAAGCAGAACGCAGAGGTTCCAATCAAGAGGAGCCAACACATAAAAGGCTGAAGAAAGACGAAGTGATTACATTTTCAGATGCCGATCCCGTCCCAGCCATCTCTCCTCACCAAGACGCTATTGTCATTCAAGCCGGAGTGGCAAACAAACTGATCCACAGAGTATTTGTGGATACAGGAGCGTCAGTCAGCATTCTTTTTAAAGAATGTTTCGATAAAATGGAAGTGGATCCAGCTCGGCTCAGTCCGGCTCCACTTCCTCTGAAAAGTTTCGCCCAGGAGGACACCCGCCCTGAAGGTATTATCAGCCTTCCGATCACGGTGGGAAAAGCGCCTACAAGCTCCAATACGATGATCGAGTTCTTTGTGGTGAAAGCTCGGTCCCCGTACAACATCATCCTGGGGAGAGACTGGCTCAACACAGTTCGGGCCGTTTGCTCTACTTATCACCTCACCATCAAGATCCCCACTAAAGGTGGGATAGCGGTCATCCGAGGTGATCAAAAGAGAGCAAAAGAATGTCTACAGATTGCGCTTAAAAGTGCCGAGCAATCAGTTCGGCACCATCAAGCATAGCAATCACAGCAACCGGAGTCAGAGGCAAGCGAGATGACCGAAGTCACTTCAGAGCCGAACTCAATGACCGTTCAGTTATACGAAGATGATCCATCCAGAGCAGTCAAGATCGGCTTCGCAGGAACGCCTCTACTCCGGGAAAAGACCATTCAGCTCCTCAAGGAGTACAAAGATGTCTTTGCATGGTCTCCGTTGGACATGACCGGAGTGCCCCCCGAGGTAATCACTCATCGGTTAAATATTGATCCTTCAATCCGGCCAGTAAAACAGAAGCAAAGACTCTTTGCGGCAGAAAGAAGCCAAGTCATCCATGACGAAGTCCGCCAATTACTAAAAGCGGATGTACTATTCGAGGTGAAATATCCTTCCTGGGTGGCCAATCCTGTGATGATCAAGAAAAAAGAAGGAGGATGGCGGATGTGCATAGATTTTACCGATCTAAACAAGCACTGTCCTAAAGATTGCTATCCCCTTCCGAATATAGATAAAAAAGTAGAAGCTTTGATCGGCTTCGAAATTTTCTGTTTTCTTGATTTATACAAAGGATATCACCAAGTATTGATGGATGAGAGTGACGCTCCGAAAACAGCTTTCATTACCGATTTCGGCATTTTTGCTTATAAAAAGATGCCATTCGGTTTAAAGAATGCCGGAGCCACTTATCAAAGGATGGTAGACAAGCTTTTTCGGCACCTGATTGGAAAGGAGGTCGAAGTGTATGTTGACGATATCGTTGTCAAAAGCAAAAGCACTTCGGAGTACGAGCACAACCTCAAGTCCACTCTCAACGTGCTCAAGAAAGCCAACCTCAAACTTAATCCCCAAAAGTGTACCTTTTTGGTAGATTCGGGAAAGTTTCTGGGTTGTTGGGTTTCAAAGGACGGACTCAAGGCAAACCCCTCAAAAGTTCAAGTCGTTCAGAACATGGCAATGCCGAAGTCCATACATGACGTGCAAAGGCTAACCGGATGTCTAGCCGCACTGAATCGATTCCTTTCCCAAGCAGCCGAAAAGCAACTGCCGTTCTTCAAGGTGTTGAAAAAGGCACCAAAGTTCGAGTGGGGAGCCGAGCAGAAAAAGGCCTTTGACGAGCTCAAAAGTTATCTGGCCGAGCTTCCTATTCTCTCTGCTCCAACCGAAGCCGAAGTAATATTCTTATACTTAGCGGCTTCAGATCAAACCATCAGCGCGGTGCTTGTACGAGAAGAAGGCCTAAAGCAGTTTCCCATCTACTTTACAAGCCGAGCATTAAGAGGTCCAGAAACAAGGTATCAACCTCTGGAAAAAATTGCTCTGGCGCTAGTAAATGCAGCAAGGAGACTGCGGCCATACTTCTATGCTCACAAGGTATGCGTCTTAACCGATCTGCCTCTTCGGCAAGTTTTGACCAAGCCAGAAGCATCAGGCAGAATCGCCAAATGGGCCATAGAGCTGGGAGAACACTCAATCGAGTACCTACCTCGGAAAGCCATCAAGGGACAAGCCTTGGCAGATTTTCTTACAGAGGCCAAGTTCGATCAAGCAATCCCTGTCATTGCCGAACAGAAAAATTCTGCCAATACCGAACTAGCACAGCCCTTGGAATCCGAAGTAGAGCCGCCAGACTGCTGGAGCGGATTCGTAGATGGAGCTTCAAACAAGATGGGAAGTGGAGCTGGTATTTTACTCGTCGCTCCCGACGGACACGAGGTAACCTACTCACTTCGGTTCCTATTCCCCACTACTAATAATGAAGCCGAGTACGAAGCCCTCCTGGCCGGACTCCAGTTAGCGCAAAGTCTGCTCGTCAAATCTCTCAAAGTCCATTGTGATTCACAAGTCATAGTAAATCACATGTTGGGTACAAGTGAAGCCCGTGACGAGAGAATGAAGAAGTATTTGGACAAAGCGCAAAGCATCAGCCGAAGTTTCTCCTATTTTCGGATAATCCGCGTTCCCAGAGCGGAAAATAGCCGAGCAGATACCTTAAGTAAGTTGGCCTCAGATCCGAGCTCAAAGGCGGAAGAATTAATGCATCGAAGCATTGATGAAGCCGAGGTACATTCAGTATCCAGCTCGCCGAAATGGATGACGCCGATCTTGCAGTATCTGGATCAAGGACAATTGCCCGAGGATAAGAGAGAAGCTCGGAAGATCACGTGCCGAGCACTTCGGTACGAACTTCATGAAGGAGTCCTCTTTAGAAAGTCTTACCTCCAGCCGTTATTGCGGTGCGTAGGACCAGAAGAGACGGACTACATCCTCAGAGAAGTTCATGAAGGATCGTGCGGCAGCCACATCGGAGCTAGAGCTTTAGCTAAAAAAGTTCTAAGATGGGGATATTATTGGCCAACCTTGGTACAAGAAGCAGTGCAGCTCGTCAAGACATGCCCAAAGTGCCAAATCCATGCAAATATCCCAAGGATGCCGCAGACCGATCTATCCACTATGCAAAGCCCTTGGCCTTTCATGCAATGGGGCATAGACATAGTGGGACCACTTCCTCAAGCTCCGCGGCAAATGAAATTCCTAATCGTTGCCGTGGACTACTTTACGAAATGGGTGGAAGCTGAACCATTAGCTACGATAACGAGCTCGAAGGCATTGGATTTCGTCTGGAAGAACATAGTGTGCCGATTTGGCATACCCCACATCCTCATCTCGGATAACGGGACTCAGTTCACCGACAAGACGTTCAAAAATTGGTGCCAAGAGCTGAATATTCAACAGCGGTTCACTTCGGTCTCTCATCCACAAGCAAACGGACAAACGGAGGTAACAAATCGTATCCTGGTGAAAGGGTTAAAAGCTCGGTTAGAACAAGCCAAAGGACAATGGGTAGAAAATCTCCCTCAAGTCCTATGGTCCTACCGAACTACACCCACAACCTCCAACGGTGAAACTCCGTACAGTCTGGTGTACGGCACTGAAGCTGTAATTCCGGTAGAGATCGGCGTACCCAGTCCCCGAACTCTAAATTTCTCCTCAGAAATGAATGACGACGGACTGAGAGCCGAGCTAGATCTTACCGAAGAAAGAAGAGAATTGGCATGCATAAAAGCAGCCAAGTACAAGGAGCAAGTAGCCCGGTATTACAACCAAAGGGTGAAGAAGCTGCAATTTCAAGTGGGAGATCTCGTCCTGAGAAACAACGAAGTAAGCCGAGCAGAAAAGCTGGGCAAGCTCGAACCCACATGGGAAGGTCCGTATCGGGTGTCAGAAGTCCTCGGCAAAGGATCTTACAAATTAGCTCACATGTCAGGAGAACAGGTACCCCGAACATGGCACATTTCCAACCTCAAAAAGTTCCATTTGTAAGAGACAGTCCGGTCAGTCAGTCTTGAGTCCTGTTTGCTCAATGTGCTTTATTTGGTTTACTTGGTCTTTATTTGTCTCTGTGCGTTTTGTTTGTGTGTTTTGTCTGTCTCTGTGCGTGTCGTCTCTTACAAATGTTACTGAGGTATCTTGTTCTTCGAAGGCTGATCCCCTTCTTAGAACATATACAAGCTAAACGATTGTGAGTCAAAGCTTCTACAGAAGATACAAGACCACAATTCAGCTTAAACAAGCAGTTCGTCTGAAACGAGCTGCAATAAGCCAACGATTGTGAGTCAAAGCTTCTACAGAAGATACAAGACCTCAATTCAGCTTAAACAAGCAGTTCGTCTGAAACGAGCTGCAACAAGCCAACGATTGTGAGTCAAAGCTTCTACAGAGGATACAAGACCACAATTCGGCTTAAAAACCAAGCACTTCGTCTGAAACGAACTGCAACAAAAGTCCGATTCACGCGATAAAACTTGCCTGAATTAGGACAAGGGAAAGTCCGATCCACGCGATAAAACTCGCCGAATTAGGACAAGGGAAAGTCCGATCCCCAAATTAGGACAACGGAAAGTCCGATCCGAGCGATAAAACTCGCCAAATTAGGACACAAGCTTAGTCCGGTCAAAGATGTTTATTTCATCAGACCAAAGACAAGTCCGGTCAAAGATGTTTATTTCATCAGACCAAAGACGAGTCCGGTCAAAGAAGAGTTCACTTCATAAGACCGAGGACAAACATCAACTTACCCCGTACCTTTATCCAGAATGCCGAAGTAATTCACTTCGCTTTCCGGGGGGGGTAGTGATGGAGTACGTACTAAACAAGCCCAACAGCAGTAAAGCCCATCAGCCTAAAGCCCAAGAAAGAGTATCAGTTCGGCATGACTAAAGAGTATCAGTCCGGCATGACTAAAGAGTTCAGTTCGGCACAACCAAAGAGTTCAGCCCCAGCCTACAGCTCGGTAAAAGCCAACTAATCAAACTCTGCTCTCAGGTCGTCATCAAGCTCTACTCTCAGATCGGCAAAAGCTGCTCGGCAATAATTCAGCAGTTCGGTCTCAGTATTCGACCGAACTGGGAGATAGTGGACTCATGCAGAACCTCCACGACCTCCACTACACCCACGATCTATTTAGTGGTGTCAAGCAGTCATTAACTCATGCAGGATAGTGGACCCATGCAAGATCGCCACGATCTCCACAACATCCACTACCTAGTAAATAGCTGCATGCCACGATCTTGGTCCTTTGTATAAATAGAACCTAGATCAGATAGATAGGGTTACATTCTCTCGATCTCTAGAGAAAAATACAAAATAGCAAGTCTGTATTGTAAGCTGTAGAAAACAGATCAAGCAATACAACTCTGCCCTCTTTTATTCCCGTGGACGTAGATTTACCTCAGTAAATCGAACCACGTAAATTCTCTGTGTCGTGATCTGCATTTTCCTGCATTCATCACTATCAAAAATTCGCCGACTCATCAGATAGGTTTATCTGACCCTAGGCAATTTCAAGGGGTGGAATATAGTGACCCTCCCCAACGGCACAACCCCAACAACTTTCAAAAGCTCAATTCTAGAAGGGAGATGCCATGATTGGCTGATAAATTTATTTCGTACATCAAATAACAAATCTCTTGTTATTATTATTAGTAAGTTGTTTGATTCGATAACTAATGTATACTGATATTTTTGAATGGATAAATTTGTTAAAGATTGGAGTATCTACTTCATTCATATTTTCATGTAGTAGTAATGAAATACTCCACTAGATTCGTCTAATTCATGGTCTTTGCATTTGCACATTCACGACGCCCTAATAATAACCTAACCCATTGTAATTTTATATAGATAACAAATAAAGAATATGCAGTCGTATAAATGAGTAGAATGGTAGTCAAAAGTCAAAACCATTTAATGACAAAACCCTATTTACCACCTATTAAATTTTAAACAAACAAAACAATGATATAAATTATAAATGCAACGAACTAAATCACGGGATTGTAAATGGCATTAAGTAGAAAAAAGAAAACATGAGAGTATATCACTTCTCTCCTAACCCATTTCTAGTTGCTTCTCTCTCTCCACTGTTGGAAAGTGCGAAGCGCGTTCTCGCCGGCAACTCTACTTATATATCTACCCGAGTCACAAGCCCGTAACAAAATGAATCACAAATTCGCATAAAAATTCGTTGAGTGATAGTATTAGATACGTAGAAATCAAATTCAATTATTTGGGTTTGAAGAAACCCGAGTCAGTGTCTTTTCGTTAAAGCTTCTTTTTCCTCCCCGTTGTCAGCGACAGGAAGGTATGTTCTTGATTTAGATTAGATCTGCCTGTTTTCTCGCTTCTCTTGTGTGGGATTTTTATGATTTAGGTTTGGGTGAATTGCGCTAATCTTATTCTTTATTGATTGCGTGTTAGTTTGGAGTTCTTTGCCGTTTAATGTTTATGATTTAGTGGAAAGATAGGATTTTGTGATTAGGGTTTCAGAGTACGGATCGAGTTGAATTTCTAACAGATTGATGATACGCGATTTTATTCTAAATTATTTAGCCGTCTGAGCTTTCTTGATCTGATCTGGCATTGGTGATTGGGGGAAGAAAGAATGCAGTGGAATTTGGGGAGATTATTGGATTAAATGATAATTTGAATCATATTTACGGTTTAATTTGTTGTTTGTTCAATGCTGTGAAATTATGTTGTTATCTTGTGTGTGTGTGTGTGTTTTCTTGATGGAGTTGAATTTCTTAAGAAGAAAAGGGATGACATGAAGTTAATGGTATCCACACGTTATAGACTTGTTAGGTTTTAAATGTGATTAATTATGCTTACATTTCATGATTATACTGTACTTGGGCTGCATTAATCTGAATAAATGCATTCTCACTTTAGGAATTAGCTAATATGCAGCAACAAATTGAACCCTATGCATTGCTTATTTCTAGATAGCGTAGATACAGTGTGTGGTAACAAACTCATCCTGATTGAATTTCTATGTAGCTTTCGACATTTAAGCTTGATTAATGATTACAATGAATAAAAAATGTTGTTTAGCAAATAGCAATGCATCTTTGTTTGTTTTATGTCTGGCAATCAGTTTGGTTTCGTTTATCGTGTTTTTGAAGCCCTTTTTGGTTTTTGAGATGATCCTGCATTTTGAATGTTATACCCAGCTCATATATCATGGATAAAACATGTGCAGGAGCAAAGCAATTCAGGACATGGCTGTTGACAAAGTTATAACTTCACCTCATCGGAGGTCGCAGACACAGACTGCATTCTCTCCACCTTCACCTAGGAAGCAACACTTGCGAGACACAGAACTGGGAAGCTGCACAACCCTTGTTCAGAGACATCAATTCCTCCTGATAGCCCTCGCACTCCTTGTAGTTCTGTGCACTATTTATCTTTACTTTGCCGTGACTCTTGGGTCTGCCGATGAATGCTCCAACTTGGCGGGGGCTCAAAAGGCAACATGTCGTCTTCAATTGTTGAAAGCTTCTGCAGCGAAGGGAAAACTGAAATTCCTTTAGGAAAAAAGGACTATTTATACCTTGCCCTGTCTCCCGAGTTAAGTGCCAAAATTGTTTGAAATATCCTAGGCTTATTTTATTCCTTCCCAAGCTCACTGATTTTTGGTGTATATCCACAAAGCAATCTGCTTTGATACAATTTTCTATGTAACTTGTGAAATTCGTATTTCTAAATCTTCTCTTTAATTGTAACATATGCAACAAAATCATTTTTTACTATTTCAAAACAGAAAGTGAAATGATGCCAAGTTCAAGATCATCTATTCCTATGCAAGTAATTTCTCTTCACGGCTAATAAAAAAAGCTGTATATCTCCTTCTCATATCATGAAGAAATGCTCTAATTCTCAAGTGTTATGATGCACTGAAGCAATTCATCAAACAGCCTCAGACCCCAACATCCGTCATCCAAATGTCAATAAATCACAGAGCAACGACCATTATTCGCCAGCAGCCAAATATACTAGCATATCATTTTATTTAAATTGTATGCAACAAACGACTGGAACCATACTAAAACTTCACATTGGGACGTTTCCACCTCAAAATTTCCAGAATTCAACTAGTGGGTCATGTAGCAGAAAACAGGGTAAGTGCAGTATCTGAGCTACAAAGCAGAAATACCAGCAGGCATCAATATAGTACACATTACAACGATTGTCTTGTAACTACGCAGAAGAATGCTACTTGGCAAGATAATTTTGGTTCTGTGCGTGCACATCATTGTGTTGTGTTCATCCACCCGTGTAGCTGTAGAGAGAAAAGCGATCTTCTATGAGCACAAGAGGTTGCAGAGGTCTTCAATCCTAGCATGTGAAACATTAGCGTAGGGAAGCACCCTATACTTGCCATTGATGGAGCAAGTCAGAGTCAACTGTGCTGCACTTACCATTGCCTGCAACACGCACGAAACAAGAATCTTTATACCACTTGCTGTTCTATGAAGTTTAAAATGCAGGCATACTCCAATAAGAAAAGAAAAAAAAATCTGTTTTCTTCATGTTATAAGAAAACAGCCTTGATACAAATCATCTCTTATACTACTACTATCCGCAGATGTATAGATACCTGGCATTCCAATGTTTGGTCACTGCAGCTCCACCATCTAGAGGGGATACAATCCAAGTACTTGCACCAGGCACAGTATTCGTTCAAATTCATGTGTTGAAGAAGGGCCACAACACTTCCTGCAACTCTGCATGAAGAGGAGAATTATGATAAGATTTCACCCGAAGATGGTACAGATATAAAGCAGAAAGAAGAGCATGGACTTACAGAAGGCTGAGGACGACAAGAGAAACAATCCTTGAAGTTCGCCTGTCCAACTTCCTCTCAAGTTTGATGGAGCTCTTGACATCATATTCAAAAATGCCTCTTCTGTTTTGGTGCAGTTTCCTTGCTTCAGGCTTAAACAGGAGCATGAAACCAGCAGTGAAGCCCGAGATAAATCCTCCGATGTTTGAAAAGTTGTTGATGAGTGGCATCAGGCCAAGGATGAAGTTTAGCAATAAGATTGTAGCAAAAGCAACGAGAGTTGCAAACTGCACATTAACCGAAGAGATGTCATTGGTCTATGCTAAGATGCAAACAGTAAACAAATAAAGTGGATTGCAACATCAAGAACCTTTTTGGAGTAAACTTTCCAATTCTGGATAAGCCCAGATAGCGTGGCACCAAGCAATCCAAATAACGCCCCGGACGAAGCTACTGAAGGCCTGTCTTGTAGAAATAGGGATGCTAGCAATGAACCCGTAAGAGCAGAAAGTATGTAGATAACTCCAATCCTTACTGCAAAGATAGAATGAGAGTAAGTGAATGAGTAAGTGCATCAAAACAAAAGCATAATAGAACGAGTTTGGCTAAAGAATTACATGGTCCAAACTCTTGCTCCAAGTGAATTCCAACAAAAGTCATGCTAAAGAGGCTGATGATAAGGTGGAAAACGCCTGCATGCAAGCATGGACTTGTGAAAAGACGCCATAATTGTTTATCATTTGCCAGATACCTTAGTCGAAGTGACCCCATTGTGTCCAGCCTGTGGCAGGGAGAAAAAATTCCTTAGATGTTTAAACTCAGACTGAAAGAAGCATTTCTAACCCTTCAAAAGATTGACTTATTTTCATATATATCAATTTATCAGACGATCAATCCATATTTCATAAAATAAATAAATGAAACAGGAAGCATAAGCCACCCCTTGAATTGGTTGATTCATTCAAAATGTTTCAACCAAGCCCACAAGTCTATACATCACCTCAAAGCAGGATTAATATATTAATCTGAAAAAAAAACAATCAAAAGAGGAAAATTTCCATTTGATTTGCCAGACAGCATATCCCAATTTCAAAGAAGCACAGGACTAGCGTAAGCCCTTTAAAATCAGCTTATTCATTAAAGATGTTTGAATAAAAGATTACAAATCTGTGTATCAAGGATTGAAGCATAAATCCTTAGTCATTAATCTAAATTATCAATCATAAAACTAAATTTCATGAAATTGAGAAACATCTATCGATTCAGTAGCTCCATTTTCAACAATATGTCATCAATTTAACACATTATGCAGATATACAGCAATTCAACAAAGTCTGAACATCAATCCGTGCAAAAAGGAACTGAGAATAAACAGACATAAATTTCCTCTAAAAACCCTAAATAAACTCGATCCACTACATTTCCCATTCAATTAAAAAAGTAATCGAAAACTCAAACAGTAGAAACTCACGTAGAGGCTGAGGGGCCGAGCAGGGGGTTCTCCGACAGCGGCTGAAACGAGAACCTACCGAGTTGCTTGAAGGCACACTGACCGTGAGAATTTCCCCAACAATCATTCACGGCCATGGTTGTGACGAAAGCGATCAAATGCAGGATGACGAACAGAGAGATGATCCATGTGCTCTCCTTTCTCTCGGAAATTCGCCTGAAAAAGGGGAATGGAATTCTGTGCTCCTTGAGCAACTCTTCCGTGCTGAGTTCAGTCGACATTCTCGCAAATGAGGGTGGTGGAATCGACTTGATCTCCATGCAGGTTTGGAGCTTTGGGATCGGACTATCCGCCATCGGAACTTGATTCAAAGGTTTGGTCGAAAGAGGGGATTATTTAGGTTGAGAGAGAGAGATGAATGTGGAGTTGTGGCGGTTTTTACAGCTGTATCTCTGGAGTTGTTTGGCTGTGGCGGGAAATAGATTTAAATTGCAGTTAAGTTAGGTATAAGGTCTCCAAGCTTCGTTCACCTAAGTTCATTGATGATTATTTAGAAGAGGTGTGAAAAATAATATCATTAAGTTTTCTTTAATATCTAGGTTATTTTAGATAACAATCGACTAAGTTCCTTGATAGTTCATTGTTTGTTTGGATTATCCTCTTACGTAATGACTCTCGTCGTTAGACATCCGATAACCAAGTAATTCAGTTGAAAGTTGACTTGGCAAAGTTATAGCTCTCCGATGATTCGAGATGTGATTCCAGACATTCCTCATGGGAGAACACCCCAAATTATGTGCTTACAATAATCTCAATCGATATTGAATTTTAGTGCAGGATGTATCATGTATGTCTAATTCGAAAGGTCACAAACATCAGCATCAATAATTAGTATGTTTAGAGAAATGGTAGGCGATATGAAATTTAAGGTACGTATGTAACAACTTGAAGTCCCATTTTTACACAAAATGATAAAATGTAGACCATAAAAAAAAAGAACTCTAACTAAACTATCTTGAGTTCTTTGAGCCAAGAAGTGTGTAAGGGACATGGATCCTGTTTGCCTTGAGCGATTGCCTTCTCTGTGAGAGAATAGAACCATCCATTCCTCCATTTGAACTGCAGAAATAACTCCATAATCAAATTTTGAGCTCAAAATCATTACAACAATCAAAGCATCCGAAGAAGAATTCGCATTGGTACCTCTTTGACCGCTGTAGGGAAGTGAGCAACTGCCCGTGAGTAAGCGCATAGCCTCTCCTCAATCGCACCCTCAAAGACCAAACCTTTCTCTGAGGCTGCAGCTGCAGCGAGTTCACCTATAAGGGCTGATATCTGCATGTGATGATAGCCTCTGGATTAGCATACACCTTCATGTTTTTCTTCCCATCACCAGTTATTACTAATGACTAATAGTGCACATAAGGCCAAACAATAGCAGAATGCCATTTCTTCCTATAGTAAAGAATGTTCTTTTTCTACCTCAGAACGATATTCGTTCTCCACAGCACCTACTGTTGCTCCAGGATGGCGGGCTCCAACAAGCATGAAAGCACATATCCATATAAGTTTCTCAAGCATTTGTTTCTGGAAAGCCTCTTTTTCAAGCACCTAAAAGATTTTTTCAAGAAAAGAACTGAATCAATAACAATGTACTGACTACCATCACACCATCCAAAACCATATCAAACATTACTAAATCATCAAGCCCCTCAGCTCTTACCTTGCAAGATAGGCCCCCAGCACGCAATCTCCCAGCAACAGCAGAAGCCCACTTCCCATATGCAGCAGTTAATCCCTCTGGATTAGTGTCAGTTATCCCGTCCACAGGAGGCTCACCCAGCTTTGACACAGCAAAATATGCCAGAACTTGATCAGCATCTCCAAGGCCTTTAGTTTCAAACCACGGCTCCAGCATTCCGTTCTGGAAAAACACCAAATCTGCTACATTGTTAAGAATCATCACCATCAACTGATGAGCATTGCAGATAGCATTATAAACACATACACAACCACAAAACTTTTGCAACTATGGCCATATCCATATCCTAGAGTAGACTGTAGCTGTATAATCACGAGTGAACTAGTTGTAACTGAAAATATACAACCCACTCTAGCATAAGCAAGCTAGGTAAGCAAATTATACGCGTTTGGCCAATCTTTCTACACATCTTCCACTAAGATTGGATACAACAAGGGCCTGAAGATTGCAATTTTCTGCAAACAGTATATGGAATCAAAACGTAGTTGTACTACAAAATACACACAGAAACTTGCAATGATATCTAGCTCTGCCTGACTGGTGAAAACTTGTCAAAGAACCAATGCAAAATCAAAATCCCTAGTTTATAAATAACACAAAATGTACATATACATACATGTATTATGCATAATATAATGCTGCTGCAGACCTAATTTCAACAACAATGGCGGCATTGCACAAGTTAAGCACACTCACAAGCTCAATCACTTTCAATTTCATAAGCATCAATCAACATTAGTCAAATGTCAGAACAAACTGCAATTACCGCCAATAAACAATATTTAAAAAAAAAAAAATCCCCAAATCATACCGCTCCATCGCGATTTCGGAGTGGATTCAAGCACCGCATCTAGGTCATCATTGCGGGTGCAAACCAAAATCGGACCGGCGAAATCCTGAGGCACGGGCTCCCCTCTCTTAACTAGAACATCATCGCCGCCGCCCATGTCTTGCAGGGCTCTCCCGACGCGTCCACCGCCCACTATGACTGCGGGGATAACCTTCTCCGTCGTGGCAGCCATGGATGACGGGGACGTCGACAGAGAAGCTCTAAGTCTGAAGCTGGAGCTGCTTCTTGAAGTGGATTTCAGAAATGAGGAACTAGATAGAGAGAGCGTGGTAGCCATGGCTGATGTTGGAAGAGTGTGAAAAAGCCATGGTTGGATTGGATTTTCTGGTTTGGGGGATCATGAAGTGAGCCACTAGTTCCTCTCAACCATATCCGGATCGTTTTTCGGTTCGATGCGAGTTGTACCCGACCCGATATTTGATCTAATTTAAGAAATAAATTTAAGGAACTTTTTGTTGAATCAATTTTTTCGGGACAATTGGAAGCCCATTGCAATTGCAGTGGTGAAGCCCATTAAATGAATACTTATTAATACTCCTATATAGATGTTAGATGACAAATACACTATGTTTGGACGTTTTAATTCAATATACTTCACTTTATTATAATAAATAGGGATATTGACACCTAATATCATGAAACTTTCAAAATGTTGGGTTTTTCCTACAAACTTTAAAATTGGTAAATAATATCACGAACTTTACACTAAGTTTGTTATTTCCCAACAATTAAAAAATTATGGCTATATCAATAGATTGAAGAACAAATTTGGAGGGTGTGCTTCAAGAAAAACTATTCTCAAAGATTGAAAATCTTGAAACTCTCGAAGTTGCTGTCGAGAAATTATGAAAAAAAATCTGTATTATGATATTATTTGTCGGAATTTTTTCAATGGTGGGAAATAACAAACCCGGGGTAAAGTTTGTGATATTATTTGCCAATTTCAAAGTTCGTGGGAAAAATTCAATTTTTTGAAAGTTCCGTTATATTAGATGCCAATATCCCTAATAAATAAAGCAATAAATATATACCTACCATCAATTATAATAACAAATGAAAAATAAAATTAGTGTTTTATTATTATCTTTCTTATGTACCATAGGTATTATGTGAATAAAATACTACCCCCTCCATTCCATAGTAGTGGAGGCCCTCCATTCCATAGTAGTGGAGGCATTTCTTTTCGGTAGATTAAGAAAAATTGTGTTAAGACTTAAGTGAGTAGAAAATGAAAAAAAAGGTAGAGAGATGAATAGAAAATAAAGTAAGAGAGAGTAAAGTAAGTGAGAAGAAATGTATTAATTTTTACTAAAAATGAAAATGAGTCCACTTCTATGGAACGTACTAAAATAGTAAAATGTCTTCACTACTATCGAACTGAGGGAGTATGTGAAAGTCATCTAAAAGAGCCCAAAATAGCAACTCATTTTTTCACTAACACATTAAGCTAAATAAGTATTATGAGTTATTTTTGTGACTACTTTTGTAATATATTAACACAAACAAATTATCTTAAGATCCTAACACATATTCCAGAATGCAGAATTCATAAATCATACGTATTAATCTCTACATGTTGATATTCATTTATGTTATCAACAAAAACTAATTGTTTTGTAAATAATCACCAGTTCTTACTGATTTACGAGGAATATACTTCACTGCTTGATATACAAGTTAATAATAAATAAAATTATTCATTTAGAATATGAGGAAGACAGGAAAATTATAATTTTATTATAGAATAAAACAACATGAATCTATATATATAAGTCCATGTTACATATGAATAACCAAATAGTCTTAAAACATTCCAATCTCCATCTAAAAATTGAGATAGAGTTTACAAATAATCAAATCACCTAAGTGTAGAAAAATCAAAAATCAAAAATCAAAATAAATTAAAACCTCACCTTATTCATTTATCCTCCCTTTTCTTTCTTTCTTGATCATCTCAAGGCAAATAATGTACATTGATATCATCATCAATGATTAGGTAAAAATATATGAAAAGAATAGTAAAATTTGTAAAAGATCACGCTCACTCATCGAGCTCACACTGAAACATCGATAAAAAGTCATAGTCACCAAATGTATTGTCGTGCTCATCAGCATAGGTGCTCAAATCTTGAATATCAAAGGAGGTTTGTATGTCATCTGGGAAGCTACTACGTGGCGGATTTGGCTCCATCGTATCTTCAAACTTGGTGGATTTCAAAAGAAGCCCTAACGCCTCACCGGCTTCTCCCCCGATGGGTAGCGGGGGAGATGCTGCGGCCTCAGCCTCAGTCGGGGAAGCTTCCCCGGCTACAGGGCTATTTTCATCCATGTTACAAGTAATGTAACGGCTGAGGTCAAAATTGGTAACTGCATTATTTCCACGGTATTTTATTGCTGCCATGTCATATGCAGCTGCTGCCTCTTCTTGAGTGGCTACATAAAATAATTTGGAATGAGGAAAATGTGAGGGGTATTTTTGGAAATTCTGGTGGTTGGTTAATATTGAATTCAAGAATTTAATTTGCATGAGAATTTCGGTGGGAAAGGGAGAAATTATGTCTGCAGACCTATAGTAGTTGAGAGTTGGTAATTTATGCTTTCTAGCCAACCACATTTGTTTGCTTTTTAGTACTAATTGTCAATTTATTATACCATCATTAAATGTGCGTATCATATATAAAAAAAAAGAAAAAGAAAAAACTAATATGCGGTTATTTTTAAAGGGTTTAGCTTCCTATTATATAGGGACATTAATAATTGGCTATTAATGTAGTTATGTAGGTAGCCTAAGATGATGTTGATTTGTTATTGTGTAAACCAATTTCTTAGCTAAATTATGAATAAAACAATAACTCGAAGTCTAAGGTTTGCTCATCAACACACACCAACTTATTGGACGATTTCCTCCGTTCAAAATAAAATAGTTGGAGAATTAAATAGTTAAGCTACTTATGTATGCGATAAGTAGTACTAGTAATTAAATTAAATTAAATTAAATTGTATGGAAGTATATTGGCCTACCATATGTACCAAGGTATAGGTACTTGTTGCCAAACACCCTGCCAATACGAGCTTCCCATCTTCCATTATGATGATGCCTGTCCACACACAATATCTAATTTAAAATTTATTATCTACAAAAAAGATGCAATAAATTTAATATGATCCACTAAAATCATTAAATTAAATTAAATTAAAAGTTTATATACATTTCAATACAATTTATATAGGGCTAGGTATGTCTAAGGGATTAAGATAAAATCATAAAACTATAATAAGATAATTCAGTAACATTTTGAAGACTTGCACACATATAGTTTATTGCATAAGTTTTAGAGTATAATATTTTTATAGCTGTGTTATACTTCATGTTTCATTATCACCAAATTATACTACAAATATAGACTATCAGACCAAATTTTATTAAATAACATCATAATATATATATTTTTTGATATACACATGAAAAATATTAAAGAAAGTGAACAATAAATGTAATGTAATAGAAAAATAGAACGGTAATATATATCAGAGCAACTATAATTCAATAGGGAGCATTAAATTTCATTCATGTACATGAATAAGCAAACGTACACAAGCAATCCATAGTATTCTTTCGTCCGCCAAAATAAATATCTCAATTTTGATCGAGTTTTAAAAAATTGTTTGACTTTATGAAAGAAAGTAGAGAAAAAATTAGTAACATATGAGTCTTACTTTTATACTTATATTATTGATTTATAATAAAATGTTAGTGGAATGAGTATAAAATATTACCACAATAAAAATACCAAACACAAGATCTTGCTAGTATTAGGAAAAAGGTTCCTTTATTGAATAAGGTACACATATTTTTGGGGTACTCAAATAGTAGTAATACTTTTATGAAGCCACAAACCAAATCATACTATACTAAATTGTTCTAATTAATACGTACCTTGCTACGCCTCGGTATTTTGAGACACCACGAGAAAAACCACTACTTTTTCTGCCATTTCATTTCAAAAAAGATAAACAAGTTATGATATATACAATCAGTTTAAATAAAATAACAGAACAATTATAGTGGAGTAATAATTAGAGTCCAGTAATACCTTCTCAATGAACAAATATATTCTTCCTTTGACTGTGCCTCCATTTCTTTAAGCTCATTTTGATATGTGGGTAGCTACACAAATAATAAATTAACTACATAAACACTAATATGAACATTATTAATTTAATTATTATATTAAATGGATTCTGACTTAGTTAAATTGTAGACATACTGGAAAGTTTAATGTGGTGTCTTGACCCCAATATTTCAGGGCAGCCAAGTCGTAGGCACGAGCTGCTGCTTCCTCGTCATTATAGGCCCCTAAAATAATTTCATAAATATAAGAAAAAATATTATTATTTAAAGATATTGGATAAGGTCTATTGGATAGAGCCAATGGTAACAAAAACAAATGCCACATCATCACAAAAATAAACTATGAATAAAAGTATATATTTTTTATTCAGTTTAATATAGCATAGAGTGGAACCAGAAAATACATACCTAAATATACTGCATTTTAATAGCATCCCCACAACCATCACCATCAAAGTAGACCACCAAATTAGCAAGGAGCAAAAAAGAGAAACAGCATTAGTAAGCATTGAGTAAACAATAATTTGATATTAACAGTAGTTATTATTTTTAGCACAATCAAGTTGAAAGCATTATAGCAAAGATTTATACTATCACATCCTCTATTTAATGATTCTGTTCTGTATTAGTAATATCAGAATAAAAGATTTAATTTTGTAAAATAGGGATCATTGAAAACGACTATTAAGAAACCTTGTCTTCCTTTTTTGTTTTGTGACTCATTCCAGCAATCCTTATCCCATAAATGAGCTTCAAAACGGCCTGTCCATCGGTGCCTGAATTCATCATTTCACAATTATAAATACATTATTCCAAAAATTAAGATTAAAACAGAAATATATTATTACTCTATACAAAATTATAATGTTATGGAGTACTTAATTACTTTCTAAAAGTATACTACTACTACTACAGACAATCGCATTAAATACTGCTATAATCGTCTCATTTTGACAAGTCACGAGTTTGAATTTCACCGAAACGGACAGTAATAATTAAAAAAAATGACCTCGTCACGCCTCGGTGGATTGAGCTACGTTGTTGTGGAGACTCCCTAAGTGCACTTTTTCGCTTCCGCTTCCCCTCGTGGCGGCCATTGTCGGAATTCTTGGTGGCGGCGGCGGCGGGGCGATTCTTTTGTTTTGAAGACCGCGCCATGAAATGAAACAAGAGTTAAATTAATTAGAAGGGGGACCACCACTGAGAAGAGGAAATGGAGTGAAAATGGGGGATTTGGGCGGAGGAATAAACAGCCGGCGACGGCGGCTGTGTTTATGTTGAGTGAGATTTTGTATCAAGTGTTTCACTTGATGTGGGCAATATTTATATGTGTGTGAATGTGCTTTACAGAATCGTTGTAGACTGATAGTCAAGATTGGTGTGGGCTTTCCCTATTTTACTGTAATTATTTAATTTTTGGAAACAATTAATATGGCTTCTAGTAAAACGTCCACATTTTCAGTTCAAAATTTAATTCTCAGCTGCAATTTCTGATCCATACTTTTCTGACCTTCTCTCTATTTTATAGGCCGCAATATATACGCAGGATACCGTTACGGATGTTTTTGTTTTAAATTGGTTAGGCACCCTTTTATTTAATTATTTTGGTTAAATGGATGTACTACATCTCTTTTAATTTGTGTATTTATAGTGATCAATTTTAATTATTTGATAAAGGAAATTATTAAATATATATAAATTACTCCCTCCTTCCTTACGAAAAAAATTATATATGGAGGAAAGGTTCTCAAAAAAGCATCGAATTATAGAGTTTTGTATCAAAATTAGTAAGGCACTAAAATCTAATAAATGGGTATTAAAAATTTAATTTTTTTGGTACCAAAATGGTGACCGGCTATGGTGCTTATAATTTTTTACCCTTAATAAATGTCACATTTCTACCTCAAGCTTCGTATTAAATTTTTTCGATTGCAATTAAATGTTTTAACAAAGCAAAACTCGAGCTGTGCCGACCTCCGCAAGCATTAGTTAAAGTTAATTAATGCGAATTCCTTACTAAAAGATGTATTAGGACTTTATTAGAGATTCAGAGCTATTAATTTTGATATTGAAATCTAATTAGTTGTAATTAAATTTAAAACTTACTATCAATCATAACAAAAAAAAAACTGGAAAAACAAAAGCAAGGGGACTGGTTTAATGTGGCCTTTTTACCAATTAGTATCACTATTTCATTTTATTATTAAGGACATTAATCTCAATTGTGAAATGGTATGAAAGAAAATCTATATAAATAAATAAATGCTATTATATACTAGCATTATATTGACATGTATTGTCCATTCAACTTGGTATAGAAATGAACTAATGAAGCATGGATGATTGTGAACACGAGAAAATGAAAATATAGTGATTGTAAATTTATAAAAAGTCAGGGTCAAAGTCATCTTAGATGGATGTGTGGGTTGTGTTAATTATGTAACTTAAAGCATTTTATGTTACATAATTCATTGCGCCTAAGTGAAATAACCTATCTCTTTCTTTCGTGTTTATCTTAAATCAACAATTTTAAAATGATTTTTTTAAATATCAATAATACACGACAATCTTTCATTACTATCATACTTTAAATTTACATAGTTTTCTAGTTATTTTACTAAAATCACCAATCTCATATTGGATGTTATGAATAGCCATCATTCATCAAACTAAAACTTGCACACATATTTATTCTTTAAAAAAATTATTCTTCCCACTATCTCATCATATGTGATTGATTTTTGAAGAGAGGATTTTTGCACGTGTGTCGTGTGCACGTGTTCCTCCTTTCAACAAGATTTATAATTTTCCCACTAATGCAACAAATATTACGAAGTATAAGCGGCAAGAGCGGGGTCGAACCACTGAGACTAGGGACCTACTCGAGATTGTTTCTACGACACATTCAGAAAAGTGATCGGCTGCTGCCACGCAACGAGAGGGTTGAGTTTTAACTCCTAGACCTGGGAAATTAAACCTAATCTATTCTATCTACTGGGTCCAGAGAATGGAAATTGCTTGAAATATAAATGCATGCATGATTCGAAACTGAATTTAACTTTGGATCATTCACCGAATTTCCTGGGTCAAGCAAACAAGTTTCCTGGGTCAAGCAAACAAGTTTCCTGGGTCAAGCAAATAAGTTTCCTAAAATAGCCAGACAACAGATCGTAAGAAAAGCAGCAGAACAGATTTCCCTAAATAGCTACTGACAAGAAGGCTGCAACTAACAAACTAAAGCAGATCCGATCCTAACTACCAGCAAACTTCATCTTCTTCATGAAACTAAGCTAAAACAGAGTGAAAACAGAGCATTGAACACCATGAAAATAGAGCAATCTCAGATCTAAAATTAAACATGAAATTCAAGCTAGAACTGCCAGATCTACTCTCCTGGGTCAAGCAGAAAACAGAATAAACACAAATCAACCTTGCATGCATCACTTAAACTAACAAATCTGAGAAATAGAGCACGTGAATAACTAGATCTCAACCTCTAAACTACTGGAAATCATGTAAACATCATGGATCTAAACATCTAAGCTACCAATTGCGAAAAGCATCCAAGAACATGAGTAAATAGCATCATCAACATGAAAATAAACACCAAAACTCCATTAAACCCGAAATAGGTCGAGATCCAAAGGCGGAGTCGTCAATTCCTCCGATGAAACTCGAGATCCAACTACATCATCTCAAAAACGGTAAAGAAAGCAAGGATCCAACGCCGGAGTCGTCAATTCCATCGTCGAAACCATTGGACTAAGCTATGAAATCAGCAACCAAACTAAACTAAGCTAAGAGAGCAGTGGCGTTAAGCGCCTATGAGAGTTTCCTACCTAAACTACGAGAACGGTAGCGTTAAACGCTACCGAAAGCTCCCTACCTAAACTACCATAGCGTTAAGCGCCCCCTTTCTTCATTCATGTTGGTCCCTTTATATAGGGAGGCTTCAAGCTCGAATCCCTAGGGTATGCTCTTCATGATTTGACGTTTGTACCCTTAAAAAAAAGGATCTTTTAAATCTGCTCTGCTCCATTTTCCTCGCCCCGGGTAATTTGTGTGCGTTCCTGGGTCCGGCAGATTTTTCACACACCTGTTCTCCTGATAATTCTCCTTGACCTAGCGGATGTTTGACACTTTTTACTCCTTTTCTGCTCATTTTGCATCTGCTCGGTCAATTTGCAGCTTCTACTTGACCCAGCAAATATCTGCACACTTAAGCTCAAATTTGCGCATTATCTCCCCCAAAAAGCATGTAATATTACCAAAAAACAATGCATGAAACGAGCCTTATCAAACTGCTCACACTTAAACCATGCTTGTCCTCAAGCATGAAAGACAAGAAAAAAGAAATAAGGCAAGTTTCAATGCATGTCCCCCCTTTTAACCGACCCTAAGAAAAGAAAACCAAACTAAGACTCCTAGACCTAGGAAAACTTGGACATAGAAAACAGACACGAACACTCATACGGAAAACAACATGACAAAGAAAAACACAAAAACACATAAACGCATAAGCTGGTATTTTTCCTAGCAGCCATCCCCACAAGTTTAAGGTCAATCCAAGCATTTACAGCCTCAGATTCTTCCCCCTCCCTTCTTCTATCTAGTCAAGCTGTCAGTTCGTCAAGATAGCCTTAAATTTTACCTTCTGTTGGATTCACTTGATCACTCATTCCTCACCAGGGATGTTAGGATCGATTCACTCTTAAGTCAATGACACACCACTGATGCGTCGGGTTATGAGAGTTTCTCCTTTCTACAGTCCCCTTTTCCTTTTAAATCCTGGGTCAGGTTACTATTGCTTCCTGCCCTTAGATTTCTTTTTTTTTTCTATTCCTCCCTTTTATATATATATTTTTCCCCCTGGACTTCGTCCAGCTTATACCTCCGAATTTTTAGTTTATTTCTCCCCTGGACTTCGTCCAGCTTATACCTCCATTTCCTGGACTTCGTCCAGCTTATACCTCCTTTTCCTGGACTTCGTCCAGCTTATACCTCCATAACCCATTTTTTCTCCTTTATACTCTACTCCCTAAGCATTCAGTGGCGGTCCCCCCTTTTTTTGTTAGCTCAAAGTGTTTAGGCTTATAACTCACTCTTATAGAGGGGCTTCACAGTAAGCTTAAAATTTAGGCATTTTCTATCGTTCTTACTTCATCCAACTGACTTTGATTTATTAAGAGAAAATGATTCACAAATCAGCATGTATTTCCTCTTCAATTACTCTCCATAAGGGGCTTTTGCTATTTATTATACCGGTTATGCTAACACGAAACGTAAAAAAAAACTTCTACAAACTCCTAGACCTAACAGAATATGTACAAGACACTAACTGCACTAACTGCTTCCCCCCTCCCACTTCATTTATGCTTGTCCCTAAGCAATCCTTATGAAGTGGAAAACAGGCCAGTTAGTGGCAACACAACAGAAAAACAGAAAAACAATAAGGCACACACTTCTCACACTTAGACAAAGCATTGGGCTAAGTGTAAGAAGGAAAAAAAAACACAACGAACATGTACAAAACTATCTTCTCACACTTAGGCCAAGCAATGAGCTAAGTGTGAGCAGATACGCAAGAAAACACAGAAAAACAAAACATACTAGGCATATAAACTTCTCACACTTAGGCCAAGCTATGGCCTAAGTGGGAGAGAGCATAAAAAACGAACATCATAGCATGCAAACTAAAAAACAAAAATTAAAAACAGAAATGTAAAAATTTCTTGGTTACTGGGGGTGGTGGATCAATTCTGACCCTGGTTCCTTTGGAGTCAGCCTTCCTAGGGCTGCTGGTGGTGTTTGCCTTCTTGGTCCTCTTGCTGGTCATGGGGGTTTGTAGTGCATGTTTGGTCACCCCCTGCTGGGCGGTATCCCCTATTTCCCCTGTTTCTGACTTTCCGTTCTGCTGGGTCAGGTTGTCGCTTCCCTTATTTCCTACAAAACTAAAACTTGAAACTCTTAAGCAAACTGGTCAAGTGGATATAAGATCCAAATGAATTTTTTTTTCATTCATAAACTTCTTTCCCAGATTTACTTAGAATTTCGAAAATCTTTTTGGGCTTAAATTTTTTTTCTTTGTTTGGATTTTAATAAGGAATTTCAGAAAAGACATACTCACACTATGTACAACTTGTGCTCAAGTATTCTTGGGAGTATACTGGATCAGTCCAAAAATTTTCAAATTCCTTCCTATCTACCTGACCCAGCAGATTCCCGAAGAGTACTTAGCAAACTGACCAGCTAGGCAATAATTGGGTGCATGCAATGGAATTTCTTCCACTACGCGTAACTCCAAATTATCCCTAAATTTTTGTGTCTAGGTCTAGGAGTTACAAACTCCTAGACCTAGACCTAAATGTTTTTGTAATTTTTTTTTTTTGAAATATTTTTTTTTTAAAAACATAAAATCTTTTTGTAATTTTCTGATTTTTTAAAATATTTTTGAATTTTTTTTTTTTAGAAAACTATTTACAAAAATTAAAACTCTACTAAAAGTATTTACAAAATGAGCTTCTAAATTATCCAAGGATTATATATGCAACCAATAATCATAAAATTGAAAGAACAAGAAAACTCCCTGCCCCCACTGGCATTCTTTCAGCCACATGTATTAGGAGAGCTTTCCTTCTCCACTTCAGCCCTTGATTTTTTTTTCAACCTTGGAGACCGCCTTGGATAAGAAGTCATGCCTAAACAAAAGAAAACGATCAAAAACAGAAAATTAAAGAAAGCCGAAAGCTATTTACAGTGTCATAGAAACCAAATCAAGTAGATAACGCCATAGTCCCCGGCAACGGCGCCATTTGAAGAGAGGATTTTTGCACGTGTGTCGTGTGCACGTGTTCCTCCTTTCAACAAGATTTATAATTTTCCCACTAATGCAACAAATATTACGAAGTATAAGCGGCAAGAGCGGGGTCGAACCACTGAGACTAGGGACCTACTCGAGATTGTTTCTACGACACATTCAGAAAAGTGATCGGCTGCTGCCACGCAACGAGAGGGTTGAGTTTTAACTCCTAGACCTGGGAAATTAAACCTAATCTATTCTATCTACTGGGTCCAGAGAATGGAAATTGCTTGAAATATAAATGCATGCATGATTCGAAACTGAATTTAACTTTGGATCATTCACCGAATTTCCTGGGTCAAGCAAACAAGTTTCCTGGGTCAAGCAAACAAGTTTCCTGGGTCAAGCAAATAAGTTTCCTAAAATAGCCAGACAACAGATCGTAAGAAAAGCAGCAGAACAGATTTCCCTAAATAGCTACTGACAAGAAGGCTGCAACTAACAAACTAAAGCAGATCCGATCCTAACTACCAGCAAACGTCATCTTCTTCATGAAACTAAGCTAAAACAGAGTGAAAACAGAGCATTGAACACCATGAAAATAGAGCAATCTCAGATCTAAAATTAAACATGAAATTCAAGCTAGAACTGCCAGATCTACTCTCCTGGGTCAAGCAGAAAACAGAATAAACACAAATCAACCTTGCATGCATCACTTAAACTAACAAATCTGAGAAATAGAGCACGTGAATAACTAGATCTCAACCTCTAAACTACTGGAAATCATGTAAACATCATGGATCTAAACATCTAAGCTACCAATTGCGAAAAGCATCCAAGAACATGAGTAAATAGCATCATCAACATGAAAATAAACACCAAAACTCCATTAAACCCGAAATAGGTCGAGATCCAAAGGCGGAGTCGTCAATTCCTCCGATGAAACTCGAGATCCAACTACATCATCTCAAAAACGGTAAAGAAAGCAAGGATCCAACGCCGGAGTCGTCAATTCCATCGTCGAAACCATTGGACTAAGCTATGAAATCAGCAACCAAACTAAACTAAGCTAAGAGAGCAGTGGCGTTAAGCGCCTATGAGAGTTTCCTACCTAAACTACGAGAACGGTAGCGTTAAACGCTACCGAAAGCTCCCTACCTAAACTACCATAGCGTTAAGCGCCCCCTTTCTTCATTCATGTTGGTCCCTTTATATAGGGAGGCTTCAAGCTCGAATCCCTAGGGTATGCTCTTCATGATTTGACGTTTGTACCCTTAAAAAAAAGGATCTTTTAAATCTGCTCTGCTCCATTTTCCTCGCCCCGGGTAATTTGTGTGCGTTCCTGGGTCCGGCAGATTTTTCACACACCTGTTCTCCTGATAATTCTCCTTGACCCAGCGGATGTTTGACACTTTTTACTCCTTTTCTGCTCATTTTGCATCTGCTCGGTCAATTTGCAGCTTCTACTTGACCCAGCAAATATCTGCACACTTAAGCTCAAATTTGCGCATTATCTCCCCCAAAAAGCATGTAATATTACCAAAAAACAATGCATGAAACGAGCCTTATCAATTTTTTTTCAACATGAGATTTAAGAAAACGATCATGATAAACGATATTTACCATGTTTAAGTGTAGAGAGTAAAGTATGAAAGATGATAAAGTATGAAATAAAGAAAGAGTAAAGTAAGATAAATTATTGATATTTTATTTTTTAGCTAAAAAGAATTAATTACTTGTAGAGGAACAACCAAGAAAAAGAATTAGTCACTTTC
The DNA here is from genome assembly GCF_004379255.2 of Salvia splendens. Classification (NCBI taxonomy): domain Eukaryota; kingdom Viridiplantae; phylum Streptophyta; class Magnoliopsida; order Lamiales; family Lamiaceae; genus Salvia; species Salvia splendens. The sequence goes on from NC_056040.1 coordinate 13,448,222, forward strand.
AGTGGGACGGAAATAGTAGTTGATATTTATCTCACTTGGTTTATATTATTCGTATAAATAGCAGAGCAATATCCTCATTGAAATAGTTTCAGCAGACATCGATGCCGAAAACATCGACGGTGTAATAATGACTTAAATCCGCATGGTGCAAATTTTAAGTCTAGCATGCAAATACTCATGTCCAAACATGGTTAATGTCCAAACATTGATATTTTATTTTTTAGAGTGAACTTCAAAAACAGTTCCTGGACTATGCGTTTATCTTGCCCTTAGTCCCTAGCCTTTTAAAATATCATCATTTTAATCTTTTTTCGATCGAAAATACCCTTTTGAGGGTTTGGAAAATTTAACTTTTCATGGCGGTGTCAGCCTATTAATGATTTTGTGCATTGTTCTCTTTCTCTTGCCTCTCACCTTCTCTTTCTCTTATCTATCTATCTCTCTTCCCCTTCTCCCTCCTCTTGGTTCCTCTGCAAATTCTCGAATCAATGAGAAAGATATGAGTGATTTGAAACGTCGGATGTATGATATTGAGCGAAAAATTGGCAATTGTGCGGCTCCTTTCATGTCATCACCGCTGCTTCTTGCAATTTGATGACTGAATAGTGAAAACAATCATCCGGATATGCAGAATCAATTTTCGGAAAGCGATGGACGAATCATCCTCTCCGGATCAAAGAAACAGTAACGTTGATGAACTTCATCTCTTCCTCGGACATGCAATCGGTGAGGCATCTCTCGTACTTTTTGAATAACTCGTCGATTATCGTCTCCCCAAAGTGTTCGGCCACCGATCTCATGCATTTCGCCACATCCTCCCCGCCGCCACTGCTGCCGCAGTCAGCCCATCTGATCTCCGAGGTCTCGAGGCGGCTGATGGCAAAGGAGCCCTCGCTCCTCCTCACCTCCGCCGGGGAAGGAGTGTATTGAGGGATGTTGAATGAATGGAGCTTCTCTTCCTCAATGGCTCCCTCTGACACCATTTCCTTTAGAGAGAGAGAGCCAAGAGTTCCCAAATATAGCAGCACTCTTTGCTCGCCGCGTTGTCGCTCTTCCGCCCCCAGAGAGATGGATAGATGAGAGAAAGAGAAGGGTGAGAGGCAAGAGACAGAGAAAACAATGCACAAAATCATTAATGAAATGGCACACTAAAAAAAGTAAAATTTTTGAAAATATCAAATTGCCCGAATCTCCAAAAGGATATTTTTGACTGAAAAATGTCAAAATGACCATTTTTGAGATAAACATTTAGTCCAAGGTTGTTTGGGGATATTTTAAAAGTTCATGGACTAATGGCGAAATAAACGCATAGTCTATAGACTGTTTTCGAAGTTCACTCTATTTTATAGCTAAAAAAGGATCAATTACTTGTAGTCTTGTAGAGGAATAACCAAAAAAAAGAAACAATCACTTTCGGTGGGACAGAAATAGTAGTTGATATTTATCTCACTATTATTTAGTTCATATTATGCGTATACAATGGCAGGGTAATATCCTTATTGAAATAATTTGAGCATACATCGACAGTGTAATAATGACTTGAAATTTGCATGGGGCAAATTTTAAGTGAGTATGCAAATACTCATGTCCAAATATAGTTAATGTGATAAAATTTCAAACACTTTCCTCTTGAAACTTGATTTGTTATGCAGCAACGGTGAAGAAATAAAAAAGCAAAAGCAAAGACGCAAACGCAACCCATTATTAATGGTACTGTATATCTAAGGATTTTCATCTTAAACACATATTGATAAATCAACTAGAACAAAGACAAATGCACAAATAGATGTTTGACTCGCTTTTCATTTTAATTTGTCCACAGACCAATTATTAAAAATAAAAATATTTTTCTACTTACTTTATTACGTCTCTCTACTGTACATACAAAATAAAGATAGTACGGGTTTTTTCTTCTTTTGTTCTAAACTAGAACTTAGGTTCTTTATTTGTTCTAGACTTTTTTTTTGTTCCGGATTTGGGAGAGACGCATGACCCTCATGCGTCTCCTTTTAATGAGACGCATGACAGTCATGCGTCTTTCATAGAGACGCATGAGGGACATGCGTCGTTAATTTTTTAATTTTTTTCGGGCAAAGACGCATGAGGGTCATGCGTCACGGGCAAAGACGCATGATCATCATGCGTCGCTATTTTTGTTTCTTCGCTCCGATTGTCAGTGGTTTTTATTGCTTTAATTTGTTGGTTTTTGTTCAGTGATTTGACCACACATTTGACACCATAAATCATGTGATGGGCTAGGATGGTCCACCTCCCCTTATTTTATGTATTTGTCAAGTGATTTGACCACACATTTCACAATATAATAACGTGATAGGCTAGGATGGTCCACCACCCTTTATTTGTCGGATAGAAAATCAGCCCTCTAGGAGTTTACCTATCTTAGTGGACTAGCAATTATTGGTTCAGGTGTCATGTCACCCAACGTGCTTATCATCACCGCATTTGAAGTGCTTATTTCATTTATTGTTTGAACCAGGTCAGAAATAGCGACGCATGATGATCATGCGTCTTTGCCAGTGACGCATGACCCTCATGCGTCTTTGCCCGAAAAAAATTAAAAAATTAACGACGCATGTCCCTCATGCGTCTCTATGAAAGACGCATGACTGTCATGCGTCTCATTAAAAGGAGACGCATGAGGGTCATGCGTCTCTCCCAAATCCGGAACAAAAAAAAAGTCTAGAACAAATAAGGAACCTAAGTTCTAGTTTAGAACAAAAGAAGAAAAAACCCAAGATAGTACCATCTTCCTCTGGGGAATACTACAAAATAAACCCTTTACTAAAGTAAAATCAGAATTCAGAAATTTCCAAAATCTTCAACCCGATGTTCAGAAATGCAATCTTGCGAGAATGCGAAACTGTTCGAACTTATAGAATATGAAATTGATTTCAGGGATGGGGAAGGGAGACGGGCGAGAAAGAAAGAGGCGCGAAAATTGGAATGTCTGGCCGAATTCCAAGCCCTTTCTGCTCAGTCGTTTTGGGGGTGGTGATCGTGTGCACGCAATAAAACATGAAAAATGAGCAGAAATTGCAGCCCTCTAAAGCTCAGGTCTACCCCTCCATGATTATGATGCCTTAGATTGTCAAATCTCTCTGGGTGAGACTTTATTTTATATGCTGCTTGCTTAATTTTATGGGGCCGTTATAGCGCAAAGTGAAGTTTGTGGTGTGAATATTGATCTATTTTATGATATGTAGCACAATAAGGACTTTCTCATCCATAGAAGTGTGCAAAATTGAGTCACTGTAGGTTTTTCTCTGAGGGGTAGAAGATATTACTATAAGATATTTTCTTGAAATATTAGCCACAGTTTCAAAATGAAATTCATTTCTCCGGTGGCTTCATGCATATCATGTTATGGACAACTAGTTTGTTTAGTTTTTAGCTGGCAGCATGCAACTTGTGATGAGCTTCTTCGGGATTAGGGCTCGTGTAGCTAAGAGTTGTGTGCCCTAGGTTATCACGTACTCCCTCCGTCCCATTAAAGATGACTCACTTTCCTTTTTGGTTTGTCCTAATCAAGATGACCCATTACTAGAAATGGAAATACCTTTATCTCTACTTTATTTCATCTCTCTTGTTTTACTCTCTCCACTTAACACACAAAATAAAGTTGCATAAAAACCCGTGCCTCCCAAGGAAGGGGCCATCTTCCTTGGGAAGGAGGGAGTAGTTGTTTAGTGACATCCTATCAATTAAGACATAGAGAACACGTGTGAACAGTTTACGGAGACCTTCATTCAGACTACTCATGAGGGATATAAGATAACTATTTTGTGTACCTTTACTGGCCTGTGTTTATCAAGGTACATAAAGTTCATAGGTTTTTTGTCTTCAATGATCAATCTTGATGAAGATATATTCTATAAAGTGAAAGTTTTTTACATTAGTAAGTCTACTATATATGAAATGAGATATTCCAAAGATGCTTCTATGTACACGGTGCACCCCAGTATTTCTCAAGGGTCAAGGCACACCCTTTGTTCTGATACACATTTTTCCCCATTTCTCGAATCAATTCCAATGGATAGAGAAATGGAGATGTATTTAGCAGTACCCAACTCAATTCTGAATAGCTGCCTCTTCTGGGAAGACACTCTATTCATGAGATTTTAGTGTGCTGTTATAGCCACACTCTTTGATGGTAATAATTAGGGTTATAACCGAACTCTTTGTGAATACAGGCACAATTGGCATCATATTCATGATTATTCTATCACTCAAAAAGGACATGATTATTCTATCACTGGTACTACATTTGGAGATGTTACTATCGATGCATGTGTTACTAGTATGGCTCATCGCTCATCCTTCTGTTGCTGGAGAGATGCAGAACTTATGCGCATTGTGCTGTTCGGTGGGGCAGTTAGTTGGGATTCATACTAGTCCATCAAATAGGATCCATAGTTGCTATTACAATAGCACTGCATATTTCTGCCTCATTGTTGTAGATATGAGAAATGTAACTGTGATTTGAAAACTTTACTTTCTAGCTTCCTGCTTCAAGCTATTGCTCATTTTCCCAACTTCTTATGTTAATTTGCTTTTTGTGCTGATTATTTACCAATCATTTCCTCATATGGTGCATTAGGGGTCTTTAGGACCTTAGCATTCCAGCTGCACTTGTGAGTGTCGTGGGAATCATAATACAGGAGCCCGTGATCAGAAGTTTCTTATAAGTGAGTAAGAAACAATTACCAAGGTCATTTAGCTTTATTGCTTGTGTGGAGCTAGCATATAAAATGCATTTCTGAATAGATTAGTCAGAAGTTTCAGGATGCTGGTCGAGGCATGTGGAAAGCTCTCAGATCCCCTGTTGTTTGGAGGCCATGTTTATACATGTACCAATAATATGTTTTATTGGTCTACCAATGCACCAAATGATCCTTTTATTTAACAGGCACTTCTTTGCTCTTCAACTTTTTAATCTGGAGTCACGACATCTGCAAAATTCTCAAACTGAATACTTACTCATTCTCAAAATACACACAGGCAATATCATTTGTGTAATTGGATTATTATACTAGTTGAAGCGTAAGCTCAATCTTTCCCAAGTGCTGGAGGCAGTTGGATTAAAATCAGCAGCTGTTGGTGCAGTAGGCTCTCTTTCCACTGAGTGCTTCTGTTGGCACAGTTGCTGTATGTTGCTTCAGGAATGCTGGACGTGATATTGGTTTTTCGTATAACTTGATAGTTGTGGTTCCGGATTATGTAGTCGTCATATTTGGTGCAGCTGTCAGTCATGTGATTGGACGTTTCAAATTGATGCCTCTTCTCATGGAAGCTCTGGCCCTCTGGCATAGAAGGCAAATTCTTCGCCTTGCTCGTGTCAATTTGATCATGTAGGTTCGATCACGGTATCAGAACTGATCATAGCTCATCACACTCATGTTAGTATTGAAGCTGACACAGTTAGATTTATCCCTTGTTTTTCTCTTGTGTTGATCTGTATTCTGTTTATATTGCAGAAGAAATAAATCGATCCATGGTTAATCGAATTCACTTTTCTCTAGTCAAATACATAAGAGGATAGATACACCAGCTGGAGAATGGTGGCTGCAACTATCATCTGCTTAAATTTCACATCTTGTAGCAGTTCCTTTAACCTTCGCCTCTTGTGAATTTTGCCAGATAACTTTGGTTTTCATTTAAAGAATAGGCAACATGTCAGTGAGACGTCAGAGGGTCTAGCATCGAGACATGCTTTACAGGCCTAAAAGAATTCAAGAATTCAGAGATTCCCCTTGAAAAATATAACCTCATTTGTGGTGATTCTGGTGAACATGCAGAAACAATTCCCTTTTGTCCTTTTGTTTGTCAGTAACCGATGTAGTTATATGATTAATATATTACTACATTTATCTATTTCTGGGGAGTTTATGTGGTCTGGATGAAAGATCAAGTTTGAGAATATCCCTTCTTCATTTTTTGCCTAGTTTCTTTTATATCTCTCCAGCAGGATTCTTTTCCTAAGATTAGGAAAAGCTCGAGGTTCAAGACGACAAGGAGGCAGGTCCCACGAAATTCCCTGTGTTCATATGAGGTTCCCTCTTTTCTAGTAAACTTTCTGCTGAATAATGTTTATTTTCTTGTCATAAGACGACATCACATCAGTGCTTAGACAAGAATTTTTTGTTTTATTTGTTTGTAGCTGATGTAGTTTCCTATTCTTGTTTTCTGGGGTTACTTTGTGATATTTCAGTAGGGCTTCTTAGCAGAAGATGTTCTTCGTATTGTCTAGTAGATGCTATACATGATGAATTATACAAAACACATCCACATGATGTTTTTCCACCACGATATATACATAGAAGTTCTTGACTTATCATACCTTGTGTGGGAGTATTGTATTTGGACATTAAGCACAAAAAATAAGACTACATCAATATTCTATACCACTCATACAACAAATTCAAATTGCTGAATCAAATCTAGGAAATCAAACCTTTCTGTATGTGTTCATATTCATTTGGCTTTGCCAATGAATTTTGTGAATCACACATACAAATCATCACTCATTTCTGTGTCTTAACTGAAACTGCAAACTTCCTTCGCAAATCCCACTTGCATCTGCTTGGTATCATATATTACTCTTGTGTTCCTCTGCTGATAGTTTCCTATGATCCCAATCTGGTCTTCATAGGCGAGGCTTGCAAGCGCCAAGCACACCTGAGACGCGTCCCTCTTAGCGAAGTAAAACATCCCGGTTACATCCACACTCATCTCTGCATCTCCTTCGAATTGCATCTTAAGTGTAGGTATGTTGACCTCCTCATATGCTGACAGGTTGAAGCAGGTGTCGAGAATTGAAAAGCTCGGTGCTGAGGGATACCCAGTGAATTGTCTCAAGAACTCAGCCTTGACAGATGTGTAGACAGATGGGGGCAGCCTTGTGATCACGGTCCCTGAGTCGATCAAGACCCCGTTCCCCCCAAAACTTGGGGACTGCAGAGGCACCCCTCCCACACTAGCTCCTGTCATGTTCAGAATGTAGAAGCTGTATAGCTGAGGATTCGGAATGAGCCTCGTGTAAGAAACAGGTGTTGTGTTCTGGAAAATTAATGTATCGTTTCCTAGTATTAGCGAGCCCGATGTTCCAGAATCCGAATCAGGCAAACAGTAGGAGAAAACTCCTCCAAATACATCACTAGTTTGAGAAATGAGTGAGAGATCATTCCTGCCTAGTCCCAACAGGCCAGAAGCTGCACCAAATAAACCCCTGTTGTTTCTTCCACATCCAAACACGAAATTCTCGACTGGAGTCGTTCCAAGAGTGAGCCGGTCTCTGCCTAGCTCCCCACGGGTATATGATCCATCGCCATATGTTACTGCATAGTTGCACTTAGGTTCATTGTTCCCACATAACCCTGAGTTTCCTGTGTTGGACTGCAGAGTATGGCAGGGCTGCGAGTTGCACTGCACCGATCTGTACGAGGGAGACACCAACGGGTTGAAGAGGGGCTCCGGCTGAGTGTAGCACAGCCTACAGGGCTGGCATTGCACCCAAGAGAGGTCACTTCCTGTGTCCACAATCACAGTTAAGTTCCGGATGCCTAATGTTACTATCACAATGTAGTTTAATGTCTGAAGCTGGATGCCCGAACTGATAGGAACATGGGCTTGTGATGATTCTACGTGACCAGAGACGACGTTCTTGATTCGGGATTGTATGGATTCGACTCGAACCACATCAAGAGTCAGCCCTTTTTGGAGGTGTTTGATGTGCTTCATTTCTAGTATGGTTGCACCATCCTCTGTTCATTACAGAAGAGAATTAAACCTTAGTTTTAGTCTATATTTTGAAGCCTATTACTTTGATTCTTGAAAATATTAGATGACCTTATCTTCAACTACCTTAACTGAGTTAAGTGATGCAGATTCCTAAACAAAAGATAAAAGATGCAGTCATGCAGGCATGTTTTCTTGCATATATACAGTTAATACTCACTTGGTGTATGCGAGAATCGGGCAGGGACAGGCGTCGTTGTGAGGCGTTTGAGCGAGAGAAGCTCCTTCTGAGCGAGACTGAAGACCCCATTGAAGCAACTGAGGGCAACAAGAATGAGGAGAAGCACCATTGTTTTGTTCCCTGGGAGAGATGAGAGAAGAGTGAAAATGTGGAGAGTGAAATTAAGGAAAGTGGAGAGAAAGAAATGGTTTAGAGGGAGACGAGATTCTTAGGAGTTGGAGTTTGGCATGACAACAAAAGGAGGAGTTGGCTGACGACCCCACTTTTACATGAGAAATTATTGGGATTTCACGTGCAGAAACTTAGGGGGATATATAAATAAAAAACCACAGAAAATAATTTTTTGATTTTTGGAATTGGTTTTGAATGGATATGGTCTCTCCCTTGCCATCTTCACGGATTTAAACTGTCACCAACCTACTAACTAACACGAAAAGGAACATTTTTACATACTTGCCCTATCAGTTTCTCACAATTTTTTAATTATCTGGTTAATAAGAATTGATCAGCATGGACTTCCCTTTATATTTTATACAATTAATTAATGTATGCATCGATGAGTAATGTTTCACTAACTACGAACATCTATTGTGTGTATTGATGACGTGCTGTCCATATCATCATTTGTTTTCCTCTTTTATTTTAGAAATTATGGTTGCAATAATCAATTTTATATATTATTTACAAATTAAAATTTGATTTATTAGTTTTATTCCTATATTCGAAGTTAGAGAATAAACGAGACTTTGATTTTAAAGTAATTTATAAATTATAAATTTGATTATTCCAATTGTTGAGATTTCTATCATCCATCTCACATCAATTTGGTAATAGTGGACTTATAAATTTGATTATTCCATAGGGTAAGTTGATAATGTGTTTTTTGTTTTACGTGTGGAAGTCCGGTGATTATTTTGGCCTGCATATAGGGAAGTGTGGAGATAACCATCTCTTTTATATTCACTTTAAGGAGTCGAATGACTTATTTCAACACAACTAATCATAATTTTTAGAGAATAAGAGACATCAAGTGGAAATAAATATTATGAGGAGAATTTTTACGTTTTTGTTGCTCAAGTTTTAGGTGCCCATAAATAATGTGCAATCCCTTTCTATATATAGTATGGCAAATGTGAGGGTATGTAACAATCAGGTAAATTGGGAAGGAGCGGGAAGGATGCAACAATCTAGAGAATTTTGATACAACCACTTGGATCGAGAGGCCAAGAAAATTCATCAAAACAGTCAGATGGATTCCGCCGGACACGGGCTGGTTAAAGCTCAATATCAAGGGAGTGTGGAACCGGTCAGGCGCAGGAGCGGGAGGAATTTTCCGAGAGGAAAACATTGTCCGAGGCTTTATTCGGAAAGTGACAGCCGCGTCGGCTCTTGATGCGAAGCTGCAAGCTCTTTCCCTCGGCCTTGAGATGGTTACAGGTAGGGGTAGAAAAGTGTGGATTGAATCGGACTCTAAAGAAGTGATCTCCTTAATTCAACTCAACAAACCCGGGCCGGTACATCTACGACATCAAACGACGTTCATCCGAAACAAATTGAAGGAGGTTGTTGCCAAGTATTCCCACTGCTATAACGTCGGAAACAAAGCAGCGGAATATGCAGCGAAGCTAGGGAGTCCCGAGAGCAGGAATTTGACCGTGACACAGCCCCGGCGATGATCAAAGCGTTGGTAAGAATGGATCAACTCAACATGCCGAATTTCCAATTCCTAAGCACTAGTAGGATGGTGAAGTTCGGTGAACATAGGTTGATCTTACTGTAATTTTTGAGGTGAGTAATTTGGTGTCACTCACATGTGTGCGGAGGGGACAACAAATTACTCCCTACGTGGGCTCTATGTCACTTTTGGGCATAAAACGTGTAAATGGTCTTTTATGATATGAAGGGATGAGGGATCAAAAAAAAAAAATCTCCACTGCAAGATACCCTAATAAAATGTTTTATGTCTGTTTTCTTGAAAGAAAAAAAAAGACAAATGTGAGGGTATGTATGTTACATCTGTGTAACCGATTGGACTTAGCATGAACACTTATTTATTATTCCAAGAGTGGACTTAGCATGTTATGTACTTCTTATTAATTCCAAGAGTGGACTTAGCATGAACACTTATTTATTATTCATAGAGTAATCAAACTCCAACTAGCTAGGTTCCGAATAATAAAACCTTGTTTCGCGCTCCTCTTGAGGATATTATCAAACGAGACTCACCTCGCGCACGATTCAACATAATAGCAATCCTAGCACCGCTAGATATTAACCACTACGTACCCAATATATTAGGATTATTGGGTTGGAAAAAACCCGCACCATTTGATAAGTCAAAGCAGTGCATAATCAATACCGTATGCTCAATGCTAACATACATTAATTAAGAAATAAACATTTATCAAGACCTCGTCTTTCAGTAGATAGCATAAAGACTCGTCTCGCTGTTAGATCATTTCAATGCTTTACCACACCAATGTCATCTTATTTCAGTAAGGCTTAGAAATATGCGGACTGACATTGCAACCTTTCAGATTGGGTAGTCTAATTCCATCTAGGTTGTGAAATTCTATTTTTTCTTTGTTCAGAACTGACCATGTTACCTTAAAGTGGACGTCGCCCACAACCGGTCTACTAAAATAAAGACTTAGACTTTGTTAAGTTACTTATACATTTAAACATGCAATAAACATCCATTAAATGTAAAACATAATAACATTATGACAAAAATAATTTGTTTTATTCCTTGTAAAATAAAATAAGAGTTTTACGGTATTCAATCACTTTAAAAGTGATTCCTAGTATACAAACTCTAACCGCAACAACTTTGAAGAATTTGGGGTCATATCAAATATGAAAGAACTATGTGCAAAACACAAAATAGTGTAATACACAGACATATTTAAATGTAATTTAACTTAAAACCCCCTTGTTTGCTTAATTAAAAATAAATCAATTCTTGTTTTGGTTAAACGGCATAAATCATAATCATGTTCACTTGTTATTTAACATGTGAGTGCAATAAACATCTTTAGATTATTAGATAATTTATCAATTTTAGACATGCGTATAGTGACATAATTGAAAGCGCAAGTTTTATTTTTAGGTGCAACTGTACAAGTGTGGATAATATTAATAATTGCACATATATATCTTCGTATTTTTAATTTAAAGCGACTGCAATCATGGGGTTCCCTTATCACCATAATCTATATAGATTAATATTTTTAGAACCTTCCAATTTACTAAATGAAAGAAAAATAATTTACTTAATGAGAACTTCCCGATCTACCAATTAAAAAGGAATCAGTCTATCAACATTATGTATCATGAAAGAGTAGTACCTCATCTTTCTGCATTTCTATAATCATTATGTCCAGAAACCAAGATGTTTTAATAAGTTACAATCATGATGGATCTAAATTCATAATTGAGAAGAATGGGCTTGAATTTTAACTCATTTCAAGCTCTCTAAGATTATACTAATATATGTCCAAAATTGGAATGCATTTAAACGTTAATCAAGCTGCAACAATGTTCATAACTTCAAAAATAACTAGGGACTTTTGTAGTATTATATTTAAATCAAAGTTTTGTTAATAAACTCAACTCAATAACTATCAACAACAGCTCATACGTACTACTACGTTATTCAATTTCAACCTAAAAAAGACAATTCAAATTCAATTAAAACCTATACGGTCTAAACAGTTATAAATTAAACATCCCTTTTGCAGTTTTAGTACTTAAATATTATTGTAACTATCAAAATTTCCAGCATCTCTAATCCTATATGTTCAAATTAAATACATGAAAGTTACATGCCATCTACCAGGTCCTATAAACAGAAAGTAATGGATAGATACATTTGGCCTATTTTACCTGCTTTTTTTAGTGGTAGAAAGATTTTGGGTTTAATTTGAATTCATCATGTGTCATGACACTATTTATTTATTAATTAGAAAAATAGAAGTGATACACAATCTGGGTCCAATTTAACTAATTACTGGTGGCATGCAATTCTATGTCATTGTCTTGCTGAAAAGATATAGTCATTGTCGGTTTGCTGGCTATGGACCAGCCATAGTTTTGAGCATTATGGCTGTTCCCAACTTGTCAAAATATCCTATTTCGGTATTTCCTTTCCTAGTGGTAGATCGTATTTTGCTGGATTAATTTGAAAAAAAAAAATTTATGGTTTATTTGGATCAAATATATTCAAATTATTATAAGCTTAATTGTTTAAACATAGTGGATAAACGGATTCAATCAATTAAACATAGCGTCGTACGCGAGCGAATTTGCATAAATATGGAGTATTTGAATATATTATAAAGTAAAAAATTGTTTTAGGCTACAATAAGTTTCATCATTTCTTTAGACTCATGATGCAGATTCCTTCAATTTCAGCTATTTTTGCAAGTACGCAATTATAATTAACCTAATTAGGAATTTTTTAAAGGGAAAAAGGAAAAGTGTGATTTTCATTACTCCTTTTTAAAGTCTATTCGGATGTCATCTAATGAATCAAATTTCATAATTGATTCTATACTAGGAGTAATAAATTTAAGATAGTGTGAATGGGATTACATCATGATAATCATATGAAATCGTCATTAATAAAAAAATTGCACATTATATAATCTTTATGGTTAATTAGCTTTTAATCACAATGTGGACCTAATTGTAAATTAGCCACAACATTACAATCGTGATGAAGGAAAGACAGTAAAATTTTCTACTATCTGTATATTTCTAAATACATTAGTACCATGTAAATTTTACAATGTGGGCTAAGCCCAATTTTGTGAGATCTAATCAATGGGCTGGAGGTTCGATGTATATTTTGCACATCAACTTTATGGGCAGTTATGTTTCTGTTGTTTTTGTAATAATGGAGTGCTCATTTCAGTTGGAAGAAGCTCGGCTAGAAAGGAGTTCGGTAAGCTCGGCTTACCGAGCTGGAACTAGCCTGGAACTAGCCGAGGAGAAGAAGAAGAAGAAGGCAGAAGTCGGTAAGCTCAGCGGTAAAGAAGCTCGGTATGGAAGCTCGGTATGGAAGCTCGGTATGGAAGCTCGGCGTTGAGCTGGAATGAGCCGAGAAGGAAGAGTTCGGTTGTAAGCCGAGAAGGAAGAGTTCGGTTGTAAGCCGAGAATGAGTTCGGTATTGATCCGAGGAAGGAGCTCGGTCTTGAACCGAGAAGGTAGAAGCAACCTAGCCGAACTAGCCGTTGGAGCAGCAGTTAGTTAGCTGAGATGTAGCGGTTATTCTTCTTGCTTTCTTGATTCTTCTTGTAGTTAGTTAGTAGCAGTTGCTACATGATTATAGAGCTTTAAATAGCTCACCATGTATGTAGTTTAGAATAGAGTTTAATCAATAAAGAGTTTTCCAGTTTTCTCTCCAAGATTATCATCTTCAATACTCAAAGTGTGAGTGTGTGTGTTTCCTGCATTGTGTGATCTCATACAACAGTGAGTGTGTGTGTGATCTTATTGAGTGTGTGAAAGCCTTGTGTGCGTAAATCCCAACAAGTGGCGCCGTCTGTGGGAAAGGGATATTGAAGCTGATTTGCAGAGGGTCAAACGGTTTCAGAGATGGCAGCAAGGCTTGATGCAGAGAAGTTCACAGGCAAGAATGATTATGGCCTGTGGAAGATGAAGATGAAGGCGGTTTTAATTCAACAAGGCTTGGCGGCAGTTCTTGCAAAACCAGATGAGAAAGGAAAGGCTCCAGTGCTTGATGAAAAGGCTCAGGCAAAGATGGAGGAGATGCAGCTCAAGGCACATTCTGCAGTGATTCTGTGCCTTGGAGATAAGGTCTTGAGGGAAGTTCAAGAAGCCAAGACTGCGGTGGAGATCTTGGACAAGTTAGATGAAGTTTACTTGGCCAAATCCTTGGCTAACCGGCTGTATCTCAAGAAGAGGCTGTATGCCTATAGTTTTTCTGGAGATAGGTCCATCATTGAGCAGCTAGAGGAGTTCAACAAGATCATTGATGACCTGGGATCTGTTGATGTCAAGATCTCAGATGAGGATAAGGCCATTCTCACATTGAATGCCTTACCTAGCTCGTATGACCAGCTAAGTGATGCAATTATCTATGGAAGAGATAAGCCTATCACCTATGCAGAAGTCTATTCAGCCTTGATGGCCAAAGAACTCCAGAAGACAGCCAACAGAGGCTCTGCAAGCTCCAATGTTCAAGCTGCAGAGGCCTTGAATGTGAAGAAGTTCAAGAAGCAGAACTTCAAGAAGAAGTTTGAGGGCCCTAAACCCTCAAGTTCAGATGCTCAGAAGGAAACCAGAGCTTGCTATTGGTGCAAGAAACCTGGACATTTGAAGAAAGATTGTCATGCATGGAAGAGAAAGATGGCCTCAGAGGGACACAATCAATCTGATTGTGTGGAGAGTGCTGATCCCCCTGCTCAACTCATGAATATCAGTGACAGTGGGGTCAGTCATAGGTGGATAATGGACTCGGGGTGCAGCTTCCATATGTGCCCCAATAGAAGCTGGTTTCATGATCTTCAAGAAGCATCGGGTACGGTTGTTCTTGGTAATAACCACATTTGTCAGATCAAAGGAATAGGGAAGGTAAAGCTAAGCCTACAAGATGGCTCTATAAAGATCCTAACTGGGGTGAGGTATATTCCAGAAGTAAAGAGGAACCTCATCTCATTGGGAATGCTGGAACAGAAAGGGTTCACCATATTGATGAGTCAAGGAAAATTGTTTGTGAAATCTGGAGAGGCAGTGATGATGGAGGCTGACAGAGAGCATATTCTCTATTATCTGAAGGCTAAGGCTGTTGATGGAGAAAGCAATGCAGTGTCAGATGATTCCATAATGCTATGGCACAAGAGATTGGGCCACCCAGCCGAAGGAAGCTTGAAAGAACTCATCAAGAAGGGTCTGATCTCTGGAGATTTCAACAAGATGGACCCCTGTGAGCAATGTATACTTGGAAAGGCTAAGAAGGCACCCTATCCTACAGGTATTCACTCTTCTACAGCCCCTTTAGACTACATACATAGTGATCTGTGGGGGCCTTCACCGGTGTGTTCAATTGGTGGAGGAAAGTATTATCTAGCTATCATTGATGACTATACAAGAAAGTTGTGGGTATATATTCTTAAAGAAAAATCTGAAACACTCACAAAATTCAAGATATGGTGTAAGGAGGTTGAGCTAGAGAAGGGTAGAAGTGTTAAATGCTTAAGGACAGACAACGGCCTAGAGTTCTTGTCTGCTGAGTTTGATCTGTTCTGTAAAGAGAAGGGTATGAAGAGGCACCGGACTGTTCCTGGTAATCCTCAGCAAAATGGTGTTGTGGAGAGGATGAATAGGACAATCCTAGAGAGGGTGAGGTGCCTACTTCTTGGGTCTGGTTTGAGCAGCAGATTCTGGGGTGAGGCTGTGTATACAGCAGCCTATCTCATCAATAAATGCCCATCTACTGCCCTGAAATCTGAAACTCCTGATTACATGTGGTATGGAGCTCACAGTGACTACTCAAAATACAAGGTGTTTGGGTGTGCAGCCTATGCTCATGCTAGGCAAAGTAAGCTTGAAGCTAGGGCTCTGAAATGTATCTTGCTGGGGTATCAGAGAGGTGTTAAGGGGTATAGGCTCTGGTGCATTGAGCCCGGTAAGCAGAAGGTCTTGGTGAGTAGGGATGTGGTGTTCTTGGAGGATCAGATGCCATTCCTGAAAGATAAGCCGGACTCCAATGAAGATGAGGGTGATTTCTTCAAGGTGGAGCCTGTGGGGGTTGGCCTAGGAGCAGGTGGAGTCATTGACTCAGGGAGTGAGTCTGATTCAGATAAAGAAGAGGCTCCAACTCAGGGCAACCAGGCTGGTGAGTCTATATCAGACTCTATCAGGGACTATCAGCTTGCAAGGGACAGAGTTAGAAGAGAAACAAGGCCACCAACAAAGTTCTCTGATGTTGTGTATTATGCTCTGTGTGCAGCTGAAGGTATTGATGGTGCAGATCCACTCACATATAAAGAAGCTATGCAGAGTAAAGATAGAGAAAGATGGATTGAAGCCATGAATGAGGAAATAGAGTCTTTACTCAAGAACAAAACATGGATTTTGGTGGACAAATCCAAGCTGAATACAGATGGAAAGGAGAGGAAGCTGATCAGTTGCAAGTGGTTGTTTAAAAAGAAGGTAGAAACCACTGATAAAGACAGAATCAGGTTCAAGGCAAGGCTGGTGGCTAGAGGCTTTACACAGCAGGAGGGAATCGATTTCAATGAAGTGTTTGCACCTGTTGTGAAGCACACTTCGATTAGGATTCTATTGGCTGTGGTGAATCAGCTTGACTGGGAGCTACAACAGCTTGATGTGAAGACAGCCTTCCTCAATGGAGATCTAGAGGAAACTATCTTCATGGAACAGCCAGAGGGCTATGTGAAGATTGGAGAAGAAGGCAAGGTGTGCCTGTTACAGAAAAGTCTTTATGGACTTAAGCAAAGTCCTAGACAGTGGAATAAGAAGTTTGATGCACAGATGAAAAAGATTGGCTTCTCCAAGTCAGAATATGATGATTGCATCTACATCAAGAAAGCAGGCAAGACTCCCATTGCCTACCTATTACTCTATGTGGATGATATGCTACTTGCAGGGCCTTCTATGACAGAGATTCAGAAAGTTAAACAAGATCTGAAGTCAAGCTTTGAAATGAAGGATCTAGGAGAGTCAAGGAAGATCCTAGGCATACATATTCAGAGAGATAGAGGCTGCAAGAAGCTGTGGATGCTGCAAACTGACTATATTGAGAAAGTGTTGCAGAGATTCAAAATGGAAAATGCAAAAGCTGCATCAACTCCTCTGTCCCAGAGTTTTAAGCTATCAAAGGAACAAGCCCCTAAAACTAAGCAAGAGGCTGATGAGATGGAGGCTATCCCTTATGCTAGTGTGGTTGGAAGTGTTATGTACACTATGATTTGTACAAGACCAGATTTGGCTCATGCTATCTCAGTGACTAGCAGATACATGGCAGACCCGGGGAAGGAGCATTGGAATGCTCTTAAGTGGATATTGAGGTACATGAAGTCAACTAAGGACTGGGGGATTGTGTTCAATGGCTGGGAAGGTGAATCTGAGGAGGTTGTGCAGGGCTATTGTGATGCAGACTATGCTGCAAACCTGGACAACAGAAAGTCCCAAACAGGTTATCTTTTCACCATGTTTGGAACTGTAATCAGCTGGAAGTCAGGGTTGCAAAGTGTTGTTGCTCTCTCAACAACAGAATCAGAGTATATAGCTCTCACTGCAGCTGTACAGGAGAGTTTTTGGATTCAGGGAGTGATTTCTGACTTTGGTTTTGACCAAAAGACAATGGTGATTCATTGTGACAGCAGCTCAGCTATGTGCTTGGCTAAACATCCGGGTTTTCATGAAAGGAGCAAGCACATAGACATAAAGTTGCATTTCATTAGAGATGAGATTGAAAAGGGGAGAGTGAAGGTGATTAAGATTAACACCTTGCACAATCCGGCTGACATGCTAACAAAGTCTCTAGGTAGAGACAAGTTTGATCATTGCAAGAAATGGATCAATGTTTGTGCAAGAACTGAGATGAGCCCTCAGGTGGAGAATTGTAATAATGGAGTGCTCATTTCAGTTGGAAGAAGCTCGGCTAGAAAGGAGTTCGGTAAGCTCGGCTTACCGAGCTGGAACTAGCCTGGAACTAGCCGAGGAGAAGAAGAAGAAGAAGGCAGAAGTCGGTAAGCTCAGCGGTAAAGAAGCTCGGTATGGAAGCTCGGTATGGAAGCTCGGTATGGAAGCTCGGCGTTGAGCTGGAATGAGCCGAGAAGGAAGAGTTCGGTTGTAAGCCGAGAAGGAAGAGTTCGGTTGTAAGCCGAGAATGAGTTCGGTATTGAGCCGAGGAAGGAGCTCGGTCTTGAACCGAGAAGGTAGAAGCAACCTAGCCGAACTAGCCGTTGGAGCAGCAGTTAGTTAGCTGAGATGTAGCGGTTATTCTTCTTGCTTTCTTGATTCTTCTTGTAGTTAGTTAGTAGCAGTTGCTACATGATTATAGAGCTTTAAATAGCTCACCATGTATGTAGTTTAGAATAGAGTTTAATCAATAAAGAGTTTTCCAGTTTTCTCTCCAAGATTATCATCTTCAATACTCAAAGTGTGAGTGTGTGTGTTTCCTGCATTGTGTGATCTCATACAACAGTGAGTGTGTGTGTGATCTTATTGAGTGTGTGAAAGCCTTGTGTGCGTAAATCCCAACAGTTTTAATATTTAACTAGTTTGATTTTTAATCAAGACTACTAAAAATAAAAATGAAATTTAAGTGAAACAACAAAATGCGATTATTTTTGAATAATCGAATCAACACACAACTCTCGATGTACTCAGACTATATTCATGTGTGAGTAAATCAAGTTAATTTTTTTTTTCATTTCTAAGCTAAAAAATTTTCGATCATAACCCTCTTTCTTCAACTACTTGATTTTGTATTGAATTACCACTTGAGACAATCTTTAAATCAAGAAAAAAATGTTGGCCCCGTTTTGAGGTTGCCTCACAATTACGGTATCGACACAATATAAGCAAAAAGACTAAAGATATTACTATTAAGAGTACTATATGCTCATATTTATGCATTGAAATATTATTCCATCACTAAAGAAAATGGGATTTTTATAGATGCTCTATGCTTTCAAAAAGTATTCCGCAACAAGAATAAATAAATTCTTTTTGCTAGCTAGATGCTCATATATATGGTTTCAATATGCCTTCCAATAATATTTCATGACCAAAATAACTAAATAGGCTTTTTATAGACATGCACTCACCTCTGAGTAACACAGCTGTTACTCCGACCCAACTTCATAAATTCATACTCCACAAACTATTGTCCCATCTCTTATCTCTTATGACACATAAAACCAAAATAACCCACTTTAGAAATAATAGTATATTGGAATGTATTCCAACTTCTCTTAAACCGGATATATTCCAACAGTTTGCAATGTTATTTCAGTATATGTATTAAATTGCCACTGCAATTTTCCTCTTCTGTGATTTACAGATTGGTGTAAAAAAACAATTTATTGCTTATCTACAAAAGAAGAAAAATGCCAATGTCCTCCACAAGTAACTCCAAAATTAATGAAATTCAGGGTTTGACTGAGAATAAAAGGAGAATATGCTTAAGAATGAGGTCTTATCAAGGCAAACCACATAATTGAAATATTGAATTATATTAAAAAGTAGTACTAGTACATAATAACACTAGCTGGTTTTGGGTATGTTTTCGAATACTTTTTTATGAGATGAAATTTCCTATGTGGACCGATGCATTGTGGGCGAATAGTTATAAAGTGGCAAGAAAAGTGACAGTTCAAAATCTATCCACAAATAAATCATAATCCCACATTTTGTTATAATATTTTTGTGAGAGTTGTTCAAATATATACTGGACTAATAAACTTTCACTTTATTTGACATGCTTTGATATTAAAATTGATAGTTAATTTGGTGCACAATATCTATTATTCCGATTCTCAAAGACTCAAACTTACATATAATAAAATCTATAAACAACATGTTACCAAAAAAAAATCTACAACAAACAAATACTAATACTCATATCTAATTTTCTTCATATTTGAAAATAAAATTAATTCTTTAACAAGTGCTCTATCTCAAAGAAAATTAGATTTAATCTCATCAAACTTTTCATCTAATCTACCTCAGTTTCTAAACTGTATGCAAACTCTTTAATTATTCAATTTCTATGCAAGAATTAGTGTTTTGAATTGGAAGAGAGGTACGATACATAAAATCGGCAATGATTGGGTCTAAAAATAGACAGCCGCCGGAATAATATGTGTCCCACGCCTCCCTATTCGTTTAATTTTGCACTAGGGGACAAAATTCCCAATCATTATCTACTCTTGAAGCAAGCCTTATTTCTTACGTGTCTCCTAATGCTGGCAGATTCCTCCACGTGTCACCCAGCCCATCCCCACCGTCCCACTCTTGACAACTGGCGGAAGCTTCAAGAAAAAATGCCGGGCCCCACACTTTATCCACTACCCTCACGTGATTGACAAGACCACTTCACCACACCCCGCACATGTCCCCGCTTGTCAAAGTACTGTTCTACCCTTCCGCTTCACACACTTCACCTAATTCCTCATTTTAAAAAAATGAATAATCATTTTTCGATTAAGGATAAGCTAAACTGTCAAAGTAATTTAATGTTCTTAATTTTATTCCCAATTTTATATAGTAAAATAAAAATGAAAATTCAAGCATCGTGTAAATCGGTATAGCACGTGCGAGGGGCACCGAAACCACGAAACACGTAAAAGGCGACACGTGTGAGTCGCCGCCCCCAAATAAATTAGTAATTCCAGTTCAACTCGCTCACAATAATTTCGATCCTGTTCTACAGATAAATTTTGCGAAAATCATCCGTACAAATCTGTTTCCAGCCAAAATCTCTTCGATCTGAAGATCCTAAAAAGATGGTGCAGTTGATGAAGAACGACGAATCGGCATCGCAAGGCGAGAAGACGCCGCCGCCGCCGCCGCCGGTTAAGATGGAGGTGGAGGATTCCTTAGAGGAAGAACACGGCCCACTCCACAAGCGCATCAAAGTAATCATATCTAATCGCTATTATTTTTAATTATTGCTGCTCTCGTTTTTCTCTCTGATTAGTTATTATATGTAGATGCGTGGTGTTCAGAAATTTTAATCAAATACGAAGCGTGCAATAAATCACACGTTTGATTTCGGAAATACCGCTAAGAGTGTGACTGTGTGAGAATGTACTAATTTATCTGCTGAATGATGTTTTCTATTTGATGTTGTTAATATACTTAGGTTTATGAAAGTATCCCTTTGGTTTCCAGTAGAGAGGTGGGTGGCCTAGGCAATTTTTTTTATTAAATCAGATAATCTCGTATCTAAGCTAGTTAATTTTGGGAAAGGGATATCACCGATTTTTTATACCAGTGGAAGGCCATTCTGCTTGATTACGCCTAGGATGAGTTGGAACTGATTGCTTGTTGGGCTTATTTTGAAATATGCGGTAATTTTTTTGTTCATGGAAAAGAAGTTATTTAAAGAATATTCAAATGCTATAAATGTGTTCTAACTATGGTAACCTGAACTCATTTCAGCAGCAGCAGCCACAGAGTTTAGGAATGGATGGTTTTGGAGTTCCACCATCGCAATACAATCCTCTTGATGAGCCAAGTCCGTTGGGTTTGCGACTAAGGAAAAGCCCATCATTACTGGAGTTGATTCAAATGAAACTGTCCCACTCCTCTGTGCCTAAAGTCGGAACTCCTAGTAATAGTAAAAAGGAGTCCTCCAGAGCTGCTGGGGGATCTGGTGATAAGTTGAAGGCCTCCAATTTTCCTGGTTCAGTTCTAAGAATCGGGACCTGGGAGGTAACTGGCATTTCGTGTTTTGAAAAATTGTGAATAATAACAGTAAATATTTGTGTGATATTTATCACAATTTTTTTTTAATTTGCAGTATAAATCAAGATATGAAGGAGACTTGGTGGCAAAATGTTATTTTGCCAAGCATAAGCTGGTGTGGGAAGTTCTCGACGGGGGTCTTAAGAATAAAATTGAAATTCAGTGGTCTGATATTATGGCATTGAAGGCAAATTATAGTGATGATGCTCCTGGAACTTTAGATGTTGTGGTAATATACATTCTCATGATGTAAATGTTGTCTTTCTTTGTTTTGTTTTAGTGCTTCTTCAGTAAGTAATGCACCGTCCATAAAGCCCCTTTTTTCTGTTCATTTGTCAGCTGGCACGACAGCCTCTTTTCTTTAGGGAGACCAATCCACAACCTAGGAAGCACACTCTTTGGCAAGCAACATCAGATTTTACTGGTGGACAAGCTAGTATATGCAGGTATGGATTTTCCCGCTTCCAGATAGTATAAACGAAGTTTTCCAGTACTCCATTAGTCTGTTACAGTTATTTTCATGCTCACTCGCTACATATTGGTTTTCTTTGTGTATTCTAACGAAGTTTTCCAGTACTCCATTAGTCTGTTACAGTTATTTTCATGCTCACTCGCTACATATTGGTTTTCTTTGTGTATTCTGTGGTTTGTGTTGTCATGGATAAAATTTCATGTTTTATTTGTTTTTCTTATACTCCCTCCGTCCTAAAAAAAATTGACTAGTTTTACCATTTTTGGCCGCCCCCAAAATTCGACTAAGTCTAAATATGGAAAGTTTTTAACCAATTACACACTACTAATAATGTGGACCCTAAAAATGGGGACTCCTTTCTCTCTACTTTATTCCCTCTCTCTCTACTTTACTCTCTCCACTACACACACAAAATAAAGTTGCATAAATCCCCGTGCCGCCCAAGGAAGGGGTCAACTTCCTTGGGACGGAGGGAGTACCACACATGATTAGGGAGTTTTATATTCTGGCTAGCCACTTAGTGGGTATCTCTGAATGATGTCTTCCTAGCAAAATGTGGATTAATGTTGAGTAATGGTTGGTGGAGCTTGTTGCACAATCCCGGAAAACTTTTAGGACCTACCAGTGTGCTTGGGGTATTTACAGCCACCTTAAAGTACTGTCTTGACTCTTGAGATAAATTACATAGGAAGAAACATACTGAGAACATTATGTCAAGAAATGAGAGAGCCATCGAAAATCCCACTTCACTCTAATGAGTTGGTATATAGACGCAACAAACTCTTGTAATAGTTTGGATTAACCCTTTTGGCAAAGCAAAGATGGATGCTAAGTGGTTATCAGTGGAGGTTGTTGTGGCATTGTATATTTGATTGCTACCCATGTGGGCTTTACACAATTACGAAGGATAATACAAAATAAAAAAGAAACTTATAGATAAGGATCAGAATAATCCTATCCCACTGTAAAATATAATCACTGATAAAGAAGGATAGAATTGAATATTACAATGTTTTTAATAGCCAAGTCAGTTGATATGATGCAAAACTAAGAATATATATACTTAAATGTCTCCTGTCTGTAATGAACAGGTTCTTCTTATGAGTTCTGTTTACTGAAATAATGCTGGTGCTTGTATAGTGGTTAATTTTAAGTGAATCATCCAGTTCGATTATGAATCTCTCTCTCTCTTCTGTCACATGGGACGGTAGCTTGAAATCAGTTTGTAGTTTCCCATATGTATTGTGTTTTAACCTTTTACTCTCTGGCATATGATCGATTGTTAATGCCATGAAAACCTTGCCACATCCTTGACCCGTTTATTCTATTTTTATTTTTGGTTTCAGACAACACTTTTTGGAATGCCCACAAGGCTTGTTGGGGAAACACTTTGAAAAACTCATTCAGTGTGATCCCCGCTTGAACTTTCTTAGTCAGCAAGGGGAAACTAAATTAGAATCTCCATATTTTGAACCCCGGATTCCTGCTTTTGACGATCAGACTGAGGACAATCATGAATTAGATTTGAATAGGGAGGGAAGCCCTTCCTTCTTCAGCTTGCAGGATACTGCTTCACCGGCAGGGCCTCAATCTTCATCCTCAAAGAATGATGTAGATGTTCTTGGCAGACATTCGGAATCTTACCCCTGTGAAACACCATCTCCAAGCTCAGGTATGACAATTACTTGAACGGAAATGCTTTTTAATTTTTATGTATCTCTTATGTGGTATAGCTGAAATTGACTCGCTGGAGTTAATATACTTCTTCTGAGCCCTCTCGTCTGGTTGCGCTATGGGTTTTTCTGTTGATTTTTTCAAGCATGCTGTGTGTGCTGTATTTTGTTACCAAAACAAATTAGTGAGCTTTTGGGGTAAAAATAGATGGAACTTTTGTGGCCATTAATAGTTTTAGGTTTGTTAAATATTTATGCAGGTGAATAATTTCTTCAATGTCGCTTGAAATGCATGCTCCAGTATACTTGAAGCCAAAGATGACTGTAAAAAAGTTGGTTTCATGAGTTCCAGAACTAAATTGCGCATCTCGTGCAGCCACACTATTACAAATTTCAAATAATTATACCACATTATGAACCATTTGGGTTAGCTTGAAAAATGTTACATCCATAAGAATTTATCCTTGTGATATGATTGGGGACAGTTGTCAATTTTAGGAAACTGAATAGCCAGTGACAGACTGCTAGTATAACTCCCCCCCTATCTTTATACAAAAACAAGGATGCGCTTGATGGTTTTCGAGCATTCCGTGGTGAGTCAAATAATTTGCCCCGTTACCCTCTCTTTAATACTACATATTTTTATCTTGAGACAAACGAGTGGCAAAAGAAACTATGTTGACATTCTGAGAACCTGTTTGAGCATTGCATCATTACTTTGGCCAGAAATTGTTATTTCGAAAAGCTTCTACAAGGGGTCATTCGTACCTTATGGTGTGCAGTAGCCTGACATATATATGTATTGATGTCGTCGTTGGACTGACAAGTGCCAACTTCTCTTACCCAGTGAACAAATGCTTTGGCAATCTAGAATGGAACTACTTGATTTAAGTTTTAATAGAAATAATATAACATGTCATTTTGTATTTAGAGGAGTGAGACTTGTTTGACATGAGGAATATGAGCTGAGTAGGAAATTCTGTAACTACTTTTAGTTCTCAGGTATTTGCTGCATTGTGTTTTACCTCAAACATCAATTATGGGTTCACACAATTATGCATACTGCAGCCTGCCTGCCCTCTCTCTTCTCTCTCTTTCTCTTGTCTAATGATTAGTATGGCTGGATTAGATTTTGTGTCCTGTACAATTTTACAATAATTATGTACTCATGAAGTGAAACTAAAGAAGACCGACTGTACAAGAAGCAAATTGGAAGTAATTTGCTTTGGATTAGGTTTACTATTTTATCCAAGAATAGACACTGCTCTAAAGTTTGAGTTCTTACTGTTGCTCTTATATTTACACAGCTAGGGGCGCATTGACCGTTGAAGATATCAAAAACAGCAGAATTGATCAACTGAAGGAGTTCAGTAATTGGGATCGGATCAAAGCCCCTGGTCTCCACACTTCTATGTCTATGAGCGACTTAGTGAGCCATCTCGAGAATCGGATATCAGAACAGGGTACCTCTGAGAATCCTACACTCTCAAGCGAGGAATGGCAGAGCCTCCAAATCTTGGATGACATCAAACAGTGCTTGTTTAGTGAAACTCAGCACTTGCCAGACTCATATGAGAAATCACTCATGTCTAGGGTTGATTCTCTTTGCTGCCTCCTGCAGAAAGACACCCCTGCAGGTTCCAGCGCTCAGCTCAGAAGGGACAACAGCCTCAATCTTTCATTGATGCAGAAAGGAGAAGATGAATTGAGTAGTGATGGTTCATTGTCTATGGACAAGAAGGCTGGAGATAGCAATAACGAAGATGTCTCGGGCCCTAACCAGGCGTCGTCCATGTCGAGGAAAGACTCTGTTGGAGAGCTGCTGCTTAATCTCCCTAGGATAGCTTCTCTACCACAGTTCTTATTCAACATTTCTGAAGATTATGAAAACCAAGCTCGATGATGCACACTAGTTGGAGATGGATGCACGTGTGTACATGGGTGTGTAGTCGGTATGTATGGTGCCAACAATCTGTGTAGTTTGAGGGTTCGGAAATAAGATTGATGATGAATCCTGTAATTAGTTATGTTTTGAAGTTGGCATTTAGATACTCTCTGCTTCTGCTGGTTGATAAATATCCTGCTGCAAATTTGCACTTCCTAATCCTGAAATCATACTTTTGCACCAATGCATACTGTTGTACGTCTGTAAGAATATTAACACAGTGTCTAATATTATATGCCTATGATTGTGACGTGTGACTCTGAATTTACTTGTACAAATTATAATATGGAAAGAGTTCTTTGTAGAAAAAATTACTGGCAAAATTAGTAGTGAAATGTATATATAATATTATGTACTTATAAAATTACTGCATTCTCAGTGAATTCAATCAAAAATTGGAAAACGAAAATTTTGCACTTGAGTGCAACTCACAACCATGAATACTGAGAGAAGTTCTTTTTAACTATTTTATTTTTTGTCTGGTTATTCATTTGTACTAAAGTGGGCTCTATATTTCATTAACTTATTTTTACTCACGATTTCACGATTTTATAATAGTATGTAAAAGTAAGACTCACATTCTACTTACTTTTCTTTACTATGTCAATAATTTCTTAAAACTCACAAGTCAAATACTATATGACAATTAATAAAGAGTACTATTCACCTACATTTCTCATAATTTGTAATATATCTAATTTATAGTAACATTTAATTTAATTAATTTACAAATAAACAATAGCTACTAAATTCTCATTAAACAACAGAAGTCACCCTATTTATATAAACGAAAAACACATACTAATTGAATTTATAAACATAATGGAAATATAAATACAACAAAATCGGAGGGAAATATGCAATTAAGCGAGTGTCAATTTGGCCTTGATCTTCGAACAAGTCATTTTCGAATTTGCTTCGTCATTTCCCATATCACTTCAGCCATTTCCATTTCCATTTCCAATTTTATTTACAACAATTACTGGTAGTGATAAATTGACCGTATGATTTTCGTGATGAATGTGTATTACCATCATCCTGATTGATAGGTTAGCATTAGCACATTTTATACTTTTCATGGCCAACAAAATACAACAAAATATCTATGTGTCTCTCTAAAGCTCAAGTTCCCCAAAAAATAACTACTTACAATAGAGTGTATACACATGGACAAATGTAGAGATGCGCGTTCAACCTTGACAAATATCTCATCTCTCTTCAGTCTTACATTTTTTCTTCAAACATATACAAAAGAACAAACCACACATATATATAATGTCAAATAAAATAAAATAAAATAAAATAAAATAAAATACGTAAAATTTATGAGTCTCCCTGTGTCCCTTCATCCTCCACTGCTTCATTCTCCTGCAACACGTCCATCAGCATCGTTATCTGGCTCTGCAGCATCGTGTTTTGTCTCTCCACGTCTGCTCGTTTGCTCCGTTCATCGAGCAGCTGCAGCTGCAGGTGCTCCAGGCATCGAGCGTCCTCTTCCAACTGCTCGTTCAGCCCATCAATCTCCCTGTCCTGCACACATACATCAAACCAGTGTTTCATGTTCAGGTCACTATACTAAAGTCGAAGGCTTTAGATTATTAGCTAAACACCACCTTCCGGTTCATCTCCTGCACTGCGATTCTCCGCATGCTCTCCACAACGTCCACGTTCACCAGCTTCCGCTTCTTCCCAATCAGCCAACCCTTCGGATAGCTAGCTGATTCGAAGTCGGGAGGTGGGAGTAGGGTTTCTGCAGAAGGGCGTTTCCCATTTGAGTTGATCACAGGATCCAGTGGTTCGAATAGAGCCTTACGTTTCTCTGAGAGCACTGAGACGCTGTTCAGTTCTAGCTGCATGTCCTCTGCTGGTGACTCAGCTTGTTTCTCCGGGGTTTTGTCACCACTCGAACCATCGAGTGTCTCATTCGTGTTCTTCACAGTACCTGCCCGAACATTGATCATGAAGCATGACTCACAAGAGCAGTTCTTGAATTAATTCCCATTAACGAGGCAAGGCAAGAGACAAAATTTATAGAATGCAATCCTACTCAATTCCAATGTATTGACAATCAAATCCACATATTAGTCGTATTCTAGACACAAATGAAGAGGTCAAAATGCAGGGACCCTTAATGAAGCTTACTACATATCCAAATCGGAAACTCACAAGCAAATAAGTTTCCCTAGACAAGGATGAGTTGAAAAGCACTATCATCTGCAACTGACACAGTTTAAAACAGGAACAGCAATCGGACAATATAGGGCTCAGTGACGAACACAAGGCAAAACGGATTATACAAGCATCCCTTTTTCTTCTTTGCTATATTACACAGGTTATCAGATAAGTTTCTTCAGTGCCATTTGGGTGATTCAGGTAGTTCAAATAGAAGGAGTCAGAGTAAAGCAACATTTACATAAACCAGGTGGGGTAGGACCGCAGAATACGAACAAGCATCATTGATTGTGCAAAATTGCTATATCTTGGCTTATCATTGAGGTTATAACTACAAAAGCCAATCATAAAATATGTTAGTACTAAAAATTCCCAACTATTGGCAACTGATGTATACTTATCTATAGGTGAAAGTTATGAAGCTTCCTTAATCTCAAATTTGGATTACAAGTGAAGCTCTGGCAATGGCTCTAACAACCGATTATCGAGGAGAACAGATTAGCTGCTTTACAAACTACTCCACTACATCTTAGCTCAAACTTAATGAACAAGGAGCAATTGACTACAGATTTCAGTAAATAAATATATTTCAATTATTAAGTACTATATCTAATTGAAGAAGTCGCCGCCTGCAAAAGTCTTCAGCTGATTTAACGGAAGATCAAATTTTGGAAAATAATTACATAAATAGAATTTCAGCACTAATTCCACAAGTAGCCATACAAAAATAGTAAACGTTGAATCAAAGAAACTGATATCGTTATCGTTAGGTGAGGAAGCAGGTAATCAAATTATAGCCACAGCTAAGCGATACGGCGACGTTTCAGCAAAGCCAACCCTACTCTCATCAACACGGCAAATAATTGAAGCAAGAATCAATCTTCAACAAACAAACAAATAATAATGAATCAATTAAAACATGTGAAAAATCAATCCTTTGAAGATCCAACATCGCTTGATTGGGGAAAAATCTGGGTCTTACCTCAAACTGTAGCATGCATGCAAAAGATGAGATTAAACTAAACAGGAGCAGATTAGAATAAATCAGTACCATTTTCGCACAGTCACACACTAGTACAGAAAAATATAAATCAAGAATTGAAGGAAAAGAGAAGCTCTTAATTTACCAGTTAATCTTTTCCTAGATTTCCAAAAAATAGGAGCAGAAGAAACCGGAGAGAATCCATTCAAAGTTCCCCCTTTATTTGCCGCAGCTGCTTCTCCCATAACTCAAAGATTCACACCACAACAGTAAGTTTAAAATTCAGCTATTTAGCATCAGATTTTTCTTACCCACAAAAGTAATATTTCTGGGCGAATTTCAGAGTCTAGAGAGAGAGAAATAGAAATGGAAATGGGATACTGTTTGACGGCATCATCAAAGGTTGTTTGGACGGTTGGGATTTGTCGCTTTGTTTGGTGCACCTCTTTCTTGCTTCGGTACAAGGTTAAATTAAATCCAATTAATTCAACTGGTTATGTTGTCTATTTATTATTGAATAATAATGGTAAACTTATTGCATCGATTTACTGTATATGAAATGAGTATATCCAACGGCTTATTCATTATATTCGCGTGGCAAGAATTTTCTTTTGCCCTTCAATGAACACTGAATTTACCATTTAAAAGAAAGACATTTTATGCGTGCTAAAAAATGGGTGATAGAGAAAGAGATGATTAATAAGGATCTCGATCCACGTGGCATTAAGCTGTTAAATTAACAATTAAAATAGCTATGTGTTGGTTTGAGCTTCATGCCACTGAAACCCTTAAGGCACCAAACACTGACACGTGTAATTGTATAATTAAAACTTAATAGCCGGTTTAACACAATTTTAAATGTTACGTCATTTTTATTTTTAATATGCATAATTTAACTACAGGAATCACTAGTTTAAGGGCATAGCGGTGGATTCATACCAGCTTTATTCTTGGTAAACTGGGGTAGTATTTTTTAGCTATCCAGTCTAATTTGAGTCCCACCTTTTTTGCAGTTGGATCAACTCATTTTTATTTATTAATAGTTATAATCAAAACAAAAATGACTTAAATTTTCATAATTTAAAAGAAATAATTATCATTTACTACATCATAATTTTACATCAACTTCTAGTCTATCTTAAAACTTTTAAAACTGTAATTTAAAATTAAAATAAAAACTAATATAGAAAAAATCAAAGACTAAAGTCTCTTTTTGGTCCTTAACATTTAACGATTCTTTGATTTTGGTCCATAACATTATCTTTTAAATTATTTGGTCCCTCACAAATAAAAATCAATCACATTTGGTCCGAAATGGATGGAACCGTTAAAATTTAACAGTCAACTGGTTTTAAATCAATTTTAACCGGATTAAGTTAATAATTATGTTTAATTAATGTCTAATATCTAATTAACCAAAATCTAAAAAATTACATATCGTCGTGGATTTCTTCGCTGAGGGAAAATTTGATGAATGCTTCGTTCTAGCATGGCGATTCCGTTCACAATTAACAAAATTATTAATACAGCAAGGGGATCCAGTACATTGAAGCCTTAGCGAAGGAATTAACCCTAAGTTGGAGGAAATCGGGATTATTACTGAAGATGCTAGCGAGATAGGAGGACCAGGTTCGCCCTAATCCGGCGGCGCCGACGAGTCTTTCGAGCAAAATGTTACCGACGGCGATGAACGCGATGAAATCCCCTAACTCGAGGCGGAGGAAGGAGGAGGATCCACCAGCGACGGGGATCTCGACGGCGAATTCGGTGTAGCAGAAGACGTAGAGGAGAGCGGAGAGGCCGGAGACGGCGTAGGAGGCGATGATCGCGGGGCAGGCGGTGTCGCGCGTCTCCAATTCGGTAATGCTGAAGATGCCTGAGCCGATGACGGAGCCAGATCAGGTCCTACCAGGTGAGGCACTTCTTCATCTCGTGCTCGGATTGCTTCTTCGCCTCGATGAGCTCGTCGGATTCGGAGGCGCGGCCGAGGAGACGGTCGCGGAGGCGGCGGTGCGGTGCGGTGGCGGAGAGGTAGGCGGAGGAGCTCTGGAAGGAAGGCTCCGGGAAGAAGTCGTGCTTGCTGAATCGCGATTTTTCTCTGGCGGTGAGGAGAGAGATGTGAGGTCGTCGAGATTTTGATTTTTGTTTGATTAGTGTATCGCATTTGTGGAGAGTGATTGAGATTTCTTATAACACAAGAGTAACTGGAGGAATTGGTGGATTTGGCAGAGGAATTGAGATACGGATTTACAGATTTGGATGAATCTTTTTTCTTTTTCTTAAAATAAATTAAAATTCTAATTAGATATTAGACATTAATTAAACATAATTATTAACTTAATCCGGTCAAAACTGATTTAAAACCCGTTGACTGTTAAATTTTAACAGTTCCATCCATTTCGGACCAAATGTGATCGATTTTTATTTGTGAGTGACCAAGTAATTCAAAAGATAATGTTATGGACCAAAATCAAAAAATCGTCAAATGTTAAGGACCAAAAAGGGAATTTAGTAAAAAATCAAATATGACATGACAACAAAATCACATCATTCCAGATTTATCAAAGTCTATTACTCCCTCCGTCCCACTTTAGGAGTCTCAGTTGAATTCGGCACGAGTTTTAAAAAATATAAAGGAAAGTTGGTGAAAAAAGATAGTGGAATGTGAGTTCTACTTTTTTTATATTAGTTTTATAGTAAAATGTGAGTGAAAAAATGTTAATGGAATGTGGGGCCTAATAACATTTATGGAATATTCCAATCGAGATTCCTAAAGTGGAACACTCAAAAATGGTAAATTAGGACTCTACATGCGAGTAATTAACACTAAAAATGTGGAATAATAATGTCTTTTTTTTTTATCAAAAACAACGACGCTTTGTTGTCATAGCATAATTGATACAGTATTACTTTTAACTTTAACCATTATGAGATAAGTGAGGAAATGTTATAGCCTTATAGGCTTTATATGAAATGATCTGGACATTGTTGGAGTGGGCTCAATTTTATAGGTACTTTCGAGATAAATTAATGTGTAAAAAGCCCCAAGAATTCAGCTATGAATAAACCAATGTCAATTAAAATGGGCCATGAATATAAATACACAATGTCTAGAATGGGCCGACTAGTATTATCAATTATGTAGTAATCAATTTATATAAGTATACCTTTGATTAGGAAGAGTTCTCAATTACATTAAGAAAAGAAACAAGTGAATTAGATGTTAGTGTAGTAGTTTTCGAATTCCAAGCACTGTTTCAATACAAAATTGGTAAATTATCATTTCTAATTTCTAACTACAAAATTGTTATCTTTCCGCATCAAACACAGATTCAAAGTTAAACATACCTAAACAAATGTATTTTCGTCTTCCAAATCTGCAATTATCGAACCATTCATTATAGCAGAATCTTACAAAATGCATATAATATTACAATGTTAATTTATTTAAATAACATGTATGCACTTATAACACATTTAGTTGGATCAGGGCATATAATAGATTGATAGGATCGGAGGAAAGCTCCCTACCAATTGAACCGTGCTTCGTAGTCATGTTGAGTTTGCTGAGTTCATGATAATTTAGAAAATTGGCAACATAAACAAAAACCATGATTTAAACAATATATGGCAGCCAAATCAATATATAGAGGGTGAGTGCAGAATATAGTGATAAACCAAGATCATTAATTATATATGTGGGACATGCATGAATAACCTAAGACATGATCACATAAATTTAAGTGTAATATGTTTGCCCACCTTCCATATTAATACTTTTTTTATCCTGTTTGTCCCAGTTTAGCATTACTGATAAATGACGGTTTCCTAATTTAATATTACAAATATTTATAATATTAATATATATAGTACATGATTCTTTATTACTCCATAAATATTAAGCTAAAGCTGTGATGCATCATTGCTATAAACACAACTGACATGAAGATTATTATCATGTGAGCCTTTTCCCCCTCTCTAACATCTCAGAATTACGATCAATATCATCAAACTTACAACTACACAGAATCAATGCGTAACCTACATCTACTAATTTAATTCTCATTTTAATAAACTACAAATCGGGGTTTGATTTTCTATTTAATTTGTAAATTTGACAGATTTTGTCTTATTGTATGCGCGATTAAGAAAATGATACCTAGTAGGTGCTCATAAATGGTGCAAACATAGCATATGAGTCGTCTTGATTAATATTTAATTAATACATTTATAAAATACATATTAAGATATGTATCGAAACTGACCAAATGTAATATACATGCATGATTGTAAAACCAAATGCATGATTGTAAAACCAAAATATAATCTTCAATTCTTAGAAAAGAATTGTGTTGTATAGAATATAGATTATGGGGCTATATGTTTCGTTAGTGCTAAATTCTCTGTACATAGTGTTAACACTTTTTCTTATTTTACTATTCCACTTATTGTTCTTTAACTTAGATCTCTATTATTTTACTTAAAATTGGTGGGTAAAATTCATGAAATTTAAGACAAATCTTTTTTGTTGATAGCAACACTTGCCCACCTGGTTTGGAGTTGGACACTACATAATTAAAAGTATATAATTTTGGTGACTTCTATTGGCATATCAGACTCTATATTGAAAGACGACGTTGCGCTAGATTCCTTAACTATTTTATGTTTATGGACACATAATAATGATAATATGCATTGTGACCGTCAATTTGTATGTAATAATCAAATAAGTATTAAATAAATATAATTCCAATCCAGTATGATTATAGCAAGGGGAGTTGGTGTTAGTACTTAAAAATAAAGAGTTGGTGTTAGTACTTTAATTAAATTATATTATCGGTGTTCCAAAAAACTATATTAATCATTGCTCATTAAGAAGAATCTTATTCAATCAAATAAGAATATTATTCAAAGATACCTTAGGTTCCATAGTTATTGACTCGTTGTGGTATGAGTAAATTTTTGTTGAAGTCACGGGGTTGAACCTGTGTTTTGGTTATAAAATGAGTAAGTTTTTTATCCAACTAAACCATTTTAAGAATAGGAAAAAATTAAATATGACACTTGATTAAATATACAAGGATAAATAATACTCCTAGTAGTAGTAATTACCAAGCATGATTAAACAATGACGATAAATAATAATTAAACTAAGAGAGTGAGCGCCTATTTCCATATCATCAATATCTTTTTATATTTTCTTTCTTTTCCTTTTCTATTCTCCAATTTTCTTTCTCTTCGTCTTCTTCCCAAGCGTTTTCTTTGAATGCAACTGCCAACTAGAAACTTTCTCCTTGAGCAATTGCAATAAAAAGGGATTATCCTTCTTTTCCTAAAGCAATTTAGATATCTTCAATGCTGAAAATATATCTAACTCGTCTTCTCCCCAATTCCCAAACAATCGCATTTGCATGATAACTTTAACAAAATTCCTTGTAAAATTTATAATTTTTTAGAACTTAGAAGCGGCAAATGAATGGAGAGATAATTGTATGTGGAAATATATCATATCTCATTAAACTAAATGCCAAAGTCGTCTACAAATATAAACATGCAAATAGTGTCAAAATTTAAGTTTGCTGTTAAACCGGAAATAATTATAATAACGCGTGTTACGTTTCGAAGCAGTGATATTTGACACGTTTTTATTAAATGCACATTGTAATTAAAGCTGGATCTGAGTCATTTGACTACTAAATTTGGCATATTATCATCACCTTAATTACCCACTTTACAATAATTAAGACCAAACACACGCTTTTCACGTTTAAAATCATCTTTATAAATGCAAAATAATTAACTAAAACTTCTCGGAATTTCTTCCTTTAATTATTGTGCTCTTAGATCTGCCTACCCTTTAACTTGTTAGAATTTGATTAGGACTTAGGACTGGACGTGGAAAATAAATTGGAAACATATACGTCTTGTAGGGCTAGCTAGATACATGACACAAATCACTCAAAAAATTAATTTACTTATCAAACGCATGACAAAGTTCATAAAATTCTCATTATCATACTGTAACATACCCCTACCAAACGAGTAAAAATTCCATGATCCTTCCATATCAAGTTGGCATGGTGATTTGGTATACCTCACCAATAATTTATTGACAAATAAAAATAAAAAAGCCTTTCATGCCATATCAATTACACACCAATTCAATAAAACTTAACTGCACAAAATAAACGTCCACTAATCATGGAAAGTAACATTTACTACTATTAAATATTGATACATTCATATAATAGGTCCTACATTATGTAATTATGTATGTATATTGACTTCTTAATGTAATAATATTTCACGTAAAAAAGTAATCATATTACATGTCAAGAAAAAAAAAGCACATTACAACTCTTTGATAATACTATTTTAAGATTTTATTAATGAGACTTTTTTTTCTTATTTTATATTTATGTGTATTAAAAAATTTTACACAAATAAAATTTATGACTATAACTAATATATTTTGTTAGCATATTAAGTAATCAGTTATGATTTTCAATATTTTCTTATTACCATGCAAAAAATATCAAGAAATATATTGAAAGTTATTGAAAATATACTTAATTAGTTACTTAAGACTTAGATTATGATAAGAAAATATAATATTATAGTCATAGTTGTTATTTGTATAAAATTTTCGAATATATATTTAAATATAAAATAAGAAAAAAGGTCTCACTAATAAAATCTCAAACTAGTACTATCAAGGAATAATTTCTTTCTTTACATAAAAAAATAGTATAATATGATTACTTTTTTGTGTGTAAATATTACTCCTATTATATTAAGAGGTCAATATACATATATATGTCTAGTAATATTGCACGCCTATTCTATTTGGCAATTTCCATAGTTAATAGTGATATAATGCTACTTTCCATGATTAGTGAACGTTTATTTTGTGCAGTTAAGTTTTATTGAATTGATGTGGCATGAGGCCTTTTTTTATTTCCACTTGTCAATAAATTATTGGTGAAGTATACCAAATCACCATGCCAACTTGGTATGGAAGGATCATGGAATTTTTACTCCTACCAAACGACCCACAAATACAAAGTTGTAAAACAGAATTGGTTGAATGTCACACACATGCTGCTACTTTTTTCCTTGAAAATTGAAATAAAAAATTCAAACGCACAGTGATAACTAATATACTACTTCATATGTCCAATAATAGATTATTAGTTTCGGTTTGCCATTTTAGTTTGTTTTTCAATACTAAAACTGTTAAAGTATCGGTAGAATCGATATATTATTTCTGAATGAATTTACATTATACACATAGCGTCAATATATAGGGCTAAGGACTCATCTATATGGTAAACCTAATTAACATAATTACATTGATTCCAAATCTCCTATACTTGGTAAAGATTGATTCTCGTATATCTTTTCCCTGATTTGGTGCAATCTTCTCCAACACTCCCCCTCAAGTTAAGCGACAGGGTTACCGATGCTCAACTTGCACAATACTTCCCGAAATAGTTTCGAGTTCACTGCCTTTGTAAGGATGTCCGCCAACTGATCTTCGGACTTGACAAATGGCATCTCCACTATCTTTGCTTCAATGTTCTCCTTTATGAAGTGTCTGTCAACTTCAACATGTTTGGTTCGATCATGCTGAACCGGGTTCTCAGAAATGCTGATGGCTGCCTTGTTATCGCAAAACAATTTGCAGGTCTTCGATGAGTCTAGGCCCAATTCTTTCATAATCCTCCTTAGCCATAGTAGTTCGGTCAATCCACTTTTGATTCCGCGAAACTCTGCCTCCGCGCTAGAGAGTGCTACCACCTTCTGTTTCTTACTTCTCCATGTCACAAGATTACCTCCAATAAAGGTGAAGTATCCTGCGGTTGACTTCCTATCGTTCGGATTTCCTGCCCAATCCGCATCAGTAAACCCATGTATCTCCAAGTTCCCGTGTTTTTCAAACAGAAGTCCATGATCTGCCGTCCCCTTTAAGTATCGGACGATTCTTAATGCTGCATCCCAGTGCTCTTCTTGTGGTGCATGCATAAACTGACTTACAACTCCCACAGCATAAGCAATATCTGGCCTAGTGTGTGATAGATAAATTAATTTTCCAACCAACCTCTGATATCTCCCCCTGTCGGCAAGTCTTGCGTTTTCCTTCATTTGTAACCCATGATTTTGGACCATTGGAGTGTCCGCGGGTTTACAGTCCACCATTCCCACTTCTGCCAATAGGTCGAGGACGTACTTTCTCTGATTTATGAAGATCCCCTTCTTCGATCTTAGCACTTCTATCCCCAGGAAGTATTTAAGGAGTCCTAGATCCTTCATCTCGAATTCATTGAACAAGTTCTTCCTTAGCTCGATCATTTCTTCTGTATCATCTCCAGTGATAATCATGTCATCTACATATATGATTAGACACGTAATTTTACCTCCTTTCTTCTTAATGAACAATGTGTGATCGGAATTACTCTGCTTATATCCATACTTCTTCATCACCTCCGTGAATCTCCCGAACCATGCCCTTGGAGACTGCTTGAGCCCGTATAATGTCTTTTTCAGTTGGCACACCTCTCCATCTTGGAACTCACTAGCAAAGCCTGGTGGGGGTTCCATGAAGACTGGTTTTGGTAGCTCCCCGTGCAAGAAGGCATTAGTCACATCGAACTGGTGAAGTGGCCAATCCTTGTTGGCGGCGATTGAGAACAAGACCCTCACAGTATTAATTTTCGCCACAGGTGAAAATGTTTCATCATAATCGATTCCATAGGTTTGAGTGTACCCTTTAGCCACAAGTCTGGCCTTGTACCTTTCCACCGTGCCATCTGGTCTATGTTTTATAGTGAACACCCATCTGCACCCGACTGTCCTTACTCCTTCAGGCAACTTGCCTTTCACCCATGTATTGTTCCTTATTAGTGCCCTCATTTCAGTAAGCATAGCATCCCTCCAATGTTTATGTTTCATTGCTTCCTCTGCCGATTGTGGAATTTCCTCTTCCTCATACAGTGCGGCTTCGAAAGCCCGTGCCATTTTAGCCAAATTCCCTTGCACAAAATTTGCTACTCCATAACGGCTCTTCTTCCCAATCTTCTCAGGGGAGTATCTCTTTGGTGGTATTCCTCTTGTAGTCCGATGAGGGAGAACGTACCCTCCAGTATCACTGTCAATCGTATTATCTTCTTCGGGGAAATCTGGACTCAAGGGGTTAGGAGAAACTGTATTCTCACTAGGATCGGGTTCAGGAATTACCTCGGATATCATCGAAGGAGGATCCGGGGACGGCGGATGAGATGACTCTTGTGGTGAGACTTGCTCGGCGGCAATAACAACTGGTTCTGTTGGATCCTCAATCGAAGAGTTTGGAAGTGGCACAACCCAACTTAGATAGTCTGGTGAACTACCTGGATCACTCTCCCCCTGACTACTAAGGTGGGTGTGGTAAAAGAATTCGGTTTCTAGGAAGTTACAGTTCAAGGTAGTAATGACCTTTTTGGTGAGAGGGTCAAAACATCGGTATCCCTTCTGGTTTATCCCATACCCGACAAAGGCACATTTTGTTGCACAAGGTGATAGTTTGGTTCTCTCGTGTTTCGGGATATGGACATAAACGGTGCACCCAAAGACTTTAGGTGAAAGGTTCAGGTGTTGGGGAATTTTGGTCATTTTGGAGAGGGTATCGAGCGGGGTTTTTTTGTTGAGGATTTTGGTAGGGAGACGGTTCATGAGATAGACAGAGGTGGCTATAGCTTCAGGCCAGAAATGTTTGGGTACCTTGGATTCGATCATGAGAGCCCGGGTGATTTCAAGGATAACTCTATTCTTTCTCTCGGCTACCCCATTTTGTTCGGGTGTGTAGGCACAGGATGTTTGATGGATCATTCCCTTATCCTTACAAAATTGGGCCATAGAATTGTTAACAAACTCCCTCCCATTATCGGACCTAAGGGTTTTGATAGTGGTGTGAAACTGGGTTTGGATCATTTTATAGAATAAGACAAATTTTTCCACAACTTCAGATTTATGTTTCAAAAAGTATATCCAAGTCATTCTAGTGCAATCATCCACGAATAGCACAAAATATCGAAAACTGCCCCCACCAACAATTGGTGCAGGGCCCCACACATCAGCATGTATTAAGGAAAAAATAGAATTCATACGGGTGTTGGTAAGCTTAAAAGACTGTCTATGACTCTTGGCCAAAACACATGTTTCACATGAAAAATCGGTAGGAATAGAAATGTTTGGAAAAAGAAGTTTAAAGTAACCAGGAGAGGGGTGCCCTAGTCTTCGGTGCCACAGCCAAATTTCTTGTTTCGTGGTTCCGTGAGCCAGCATCGCATTGCCATGTTGAGCTATCTCATCCACGTAGTAAAGTCCTTGTTTCTCAGTGTCACGCCCAAGAATCCTCCTTGTCTGAATATCCTGTAATATACAGAAAGTGGGGTGCATCAGAAGTGTACAATTCAAGTCTCTAGTCACATGACTTATGGACATCAATCTCTGAGATAGCGTAGGAACATGTAGACAATTTGACAAACATAGAGTAGGAGATATATTGATAGTTCCCGACCCAACAACAGTAATCAACTCCCCATTTGCAGTTCTAATAAATGTATCAGTAATTTCACCATAGCTACTAAAATCATTTCTATCCGGGGTCATAGTATCTGTGGCTCCACAGTCAAAAATCCAACCCTTATTGCTCGATCTATCATTATTATAAACATGAAATGCAGCGGAAATAGTTTCTAACGATGCAAAGGGGTTGTTTGACATAAAACTGCAAATATTTGGGCTTTTTCGAGAATTTTCCATATTCTGGGGCCGTGTTTGATAACCCATAGGATCTGGGGGTCTAAATGAAATATCATGGGGTCCAATTTGTAATAAACATTTCTTCTTGGGGTCAAAAGTAGAGTAGGGAAAAATACAAGGGTTTGGTTTTAAACCAAACCCTTTACCTTCATAGACGGCGCCGCTCGTCTTCCTCAGCTCCTCCGCCCTCTCGGCGAAATTGCC
Organism: Salvia splendens; assembly: GCF_004379255.2. Lineage (NCBI taxonomy): Eukaryota > Viridiplantae > Streptophyta > Magnoliopsida > Lamiales > Lamiaceae > Salvia > Salvia splendens. The sequence continues at coordinate 13,487,936 of NC_056040.1, forward strand.
GACTCTACGAACGCCGTCGCCGCCGGTCGAAGCTCCAGCCGACGATTTCCCTTGGCCAGTCGCCGTTTCCCTATTTCCGGCACCAATTCGAGCGGGATGCCCCTTCTCATCTACGCTGACCGCGAGCTTTGCTTGAGCTCTCTCATTCTGTTTCTCCTCCCACCACTTCGGATATCCGATTAGAAGGAAGCATTCCCCCCGGGAGTGTCTCGGTTTCCTGCAATGAGAACAGATTAGCCGGGATTTATCTGGCCTGCTTCCCGGTCGGTGAGTGGTCGTGGTGGGTCGTGGTGGTCCGCGCGAGTTGGGGCGTTGGCTCTGGGCAGCGAGGCCGTGCCCAATTCCTCCTCCTGTCGACGAATCGGATGCTCTGCCGTCGTCGTCTCCGGTGGGTGGGGGGCTGTGTTGATACTCCTCCGGGCAGCCTCCCTCTTTACCCAACCGTAGGCCTCTCGGCCTCCTATCTTGACTTTCGTCAATCTGGACCAGATCGGGTAGTCCTTTCCGTTCAGTTTGAACGTGACAGTAACGTTCTTGTTGTTCCTTAACTTTGTTGGTGTTTCCAGATCCGTTTTTGTATCCTTCTCGGTGTCTGACATCGTTTCTGATGTAGGGTTCGATTTCTGTGGTTGATTTGGTTATGAGGTCGAGAATTTGGTATATTGTGGCTATGATGATATTGTTCTGAGCCAAGATCATTCCTGCTCTGATACCATGTTAAAGTATCGGTAGAATCGATATATTATTTCTGAATGAATTTACATTATACACATAGCGTCAATATATAGGGCTAAGGACTCATCTATATGGTAAACCTAATTAACATAATTACATTGATTCCAAATCTCCTATACTTGGTAAAGATTGATTCTCGTATATCTTTTCCCTGATTTGGTGCAATCTTCTCCAACAAAAACTATTAAATAGGTCTCATATTCCATAACTTATTTCACTAATATTTTTTTATTATGAACTTACTATATAAACATGTCTCACATTTCATTAACTCATTTATCACTAATTTTTCTATCCACTTTTTCTTGAATTTCTTTAAAACTCATGTTGAGTGGGATACCGAGGTAATTGTAGACGAATGGAGTATATTAGATAGTCATCTTGCGAATTTAACATACGTGAGCTATAATTTGAACAATAAAATGTAAAACTAAATTAGTAGGTATGCTATTTATATTAATATTCGTATATTCTCAATCATGATTCCTATACCTCCGTAGATAGGAGGAGTATATTAGAAGACAGAATCTACAAAACTGGAACATACCAAATTTAGATCCGGCAACTTTGCTAAACTTGTATTGGCTTGAAAAGTTAAAAACCTTAAATTAGATAGTACTTGTGAATATTTTATTAGTTTCATATGTGAGTCAATCGTGATTAGCTTAAATTGAAGTCCCCAATTGATTGTGTTGTGCATCCTACCAGTGTCACTTTTTTCCGACTAGTTTCTTTCTTCAATTTTAGTCTCTAGTGTTTTAGTAAAATTGTATGCACGAATTAAACTTGGAGGATAACTTCGGCTTTAATTACACGGTTAGATGATCACTTAATATAATCAATCAATTGACACGTATGTTACCTCGAAGCTTAGTGCTATGTGGTCCTCATCTTCACTAATCCATTACTCCTATATGATGGTCATGGTGGATTAATAGCCACACCACATATGATTATAAAGAGCAAATGGACTAAACATTTACTGTGATATTTTACCATATGCACCTTGAATGTTTGGTAACTAACGTCCAAATATTAGTTAGATAAGCAAATGAAACGGATCTGAGATAGATTTTGTCACATTTAAAATTCGCCTTATAATCAGAAATCTAGAGGCTTGAGTTGGATGCAACGTGTCCTAATTCACTAATCTGGCCGGTTTAGTTTAATATGTTTGGACTGATGGATGATGGCTAGAGCTATTACATAGTATTAAGCTTTTTATTTAAAACAAATATAATTTCTAACCAAAAATATATTTTTTTCGCAAGTGTCTCATGTTTATTCACAAGTACTAGTATACTTTAGATGATGCTATTGCCTAAAATCAATTGACATTGTCTTTTCAATCTAAGATAAACCCATTTTTCAGTATCAAAAAGTCATGTTGATGAATAAAAATTTACTAATAATACTGGAATAATACGTTTCTATATATTGGATTAAAATCAGCCATTAATGAAAGCTCCACGCATTGTGAATAACGCATGTACGTACTTTGGCCTATATTCATTTAGTATTATGCTATACCTTAAGAAGTATTTTCATTTTTCTCAATATTATTTTTATAAATTTCGCTATAAAATATTGTGTCCTGAATAAACATCTTCATTTGTTGGTCGGTGAATTAATTCATAAAGTAAGAGTATAGTAGTAATATTTTTGTGACTGTTTTTATGTTAGTATTATAAGTTATAACTACGTTGGTTTTGTGATACATTTCATATGAATAGTAATGCCAATCTTATATTATATATATTTATGTTTTGTGATTATAATCGGAGAACCAATTATTTGGGAGCACATTCCCATATACTATAGTTTAATCAAAGACAATCTATGAATAAAGTATATATAGCAGGTTTGGCCAATCATGGAAGTGAACAATTATTAAATCCGCCAACAGTGAGCTAAATACATAACTTTATTCTATAAATAGTCCCAACTTATAGTTGTTAGACCATAGTCACAATTAAACACTAACAAATTTTATAAGTCACATAATGAGTTCTTTACTACTCATTTTTGTCTGCTCTCTTGTGATCAATTCTCAAGCCAGAACATTAACAGGTAACAGAAATATGCATCTACAAAAAAATTCATCATAGTAAATTAATTTCATTGGAATATAGCCATGCATAACATAAATATTGTGAAGCAGAAAACCGTGACCACCAACTCGGACTGCCTACCAGAGTGGCAGACTACAACGGCCCAGTGATTTCGAAACCGGGTTTTATTGAGATGATAGAGAGTTATGGGAGGGATGAGCATGAGTTTGCGCCGCCGAGCCCCAAGGAAGCGCCGCCTACTCACCAAGTAAGTGCAGCGGCCGAAGAAAATGAAGTTTGGAAGTTGAAAATGTATGGGAGGGATAAACCGAAGCGAGCGCCTCCAGCCCCCAAGGAAGCGCCGCCAACACACCAAGTGGGGAAGGAGGGCGGTGAGGTGGTACCTCCGCCTCCCCATCACGCACCACCAACTCACCAGGAGAATTACGGGAAGGAGGGAGGTCATCCGGCGCCTCCACCTCCCCACCATGCACCACCAACTCACCAGGTAAGTGGCACTGGCGGCGAAGAATCATGGGCGGTGTATGTGTTGCTCTCAGCCTCGGCCTAAGCTTTGTTTGATAATCAATGTTATGCTTTTAGCTATTGTATGTGTTTGTCATGTAAGACAATACTATTACTAGTAGTTTGGCCTCATTAGCTTTGTTTGTTTCTGCAATAAATAGGAATTTTTATCGTATATATGCTGCCCCTAATCTTAGTTCAGGGTCCTGTGTACCTTGAATATAATGTGGTTTTGTTAGCTACTATATTAATCATTACTGCCCAAAAATATAGATATAATAGGATGTGACATAAATTTTAATAAAACTCCTTTATGTAATGTGAGTGAAAAAATGATCGCACATCAACTATTCATAAATATATCGTGACGAGAGAAACTGATGGACCATGGAGTAGAGATAGTAGTAATTGAATTAGCTAGGGTTAATTATCTATAAAATCAAGAAGAATAAGTCATATCTGATTTGTTCTTCATCTGTTAAATAATAAATCACGAGTTTTAAATTATTAGCAAGCGCAAGTGTGTTAGACACAGCAATGACGCAGGTACTTGGCTTATGTACGCGCCCACAAACAATATTCATTCAAATTTCATCATACCATACTTCTATGTCTAGCCTAAAATAATGATTAATCGCTAACACTGCTAATGACAGATTGATAATTAAAGACTTCTTCCTAAACGACACACACTGCAACACCCATTGCGTAATAGTAGGACCACAGCTCCAAAACTCAATCTTGATAAAGCACGCATATGAATTCATGGTTTATAACAAATTTATCAAATTCGTTTCTAAATGTATATGTCAGCATAGCAGAAAAGATTCAACCCTATTTTAAGTAAAGATAGGGATACAACCGAAACCTGCAGAATATATTTGAGAATCGATAGAACTACCACGAACCCTCAGCGCCAAGAGTGGGATTTTTGAAAGCATTGAAATCCCAGAAGGTCTTCAATGAGTATGGCTCAGAAAGTGTGAAGCCCTCGTCTGTGATCTTTGCAATCTGGAACCAAGATTCATTATTATTAGAAACAGAATCTAGGATTAGAAATCAATATTATAGAACAGAGTGTAGGAACCAAATTTTTTGTGGACAACTGGACATCAAGTCACATATATGAAGCGAGCTGTAGAATTGAGGGCATTGTTTTCAAGTTATCTAAACAATTAACATCCTAGAGCTTATAGTTCTATAAGACTATAATGTGTTTTTAAACATAGATACAGTTTTGTTATTGGCAGTTAAGCCATTGGCGTTATTATGCTATTGATTTTCTGGCCTTTAAGTTGTTTTTATGTCTAGACAAACATATAAATGGATTCAATCATAACAGCTCAAAAGGATAATATCTATATGTACGTGCAGGAGATGCACAGCAACATGCAGGGCACGATTGAACCAACCAACACTACACACAGCATAGCCAGCTGGGGAAAAAGGTCAACTAGTATCAATACTTTACGATGGATTTTCATGGGAAAAGAACATACTGGTGGTCCGAGAAATCAAATAGAAGGATTTAAGATTAAGATTCAAATATAGTAGACCTTTCTACTTCAAAGAAACAATTTCATCAACATTTTAAACACAGAAAATGTATTACTTATAAATAAAGCCAAACCCTAAATACTCCATAAAGAGTAACCAAACAAAATTTCAAGGCTGATGAAATCACGAAACGTACCTGAAGTTTGTTGACAGCTGATCTGTCACGGTAGAGAAGCACCCGCATGCATTTCTCCAGTAACTTCACACCCTCTTCATAAGTCATGTCCTCGTGCCATTCATCACGAAGAATCGGCCTAGCTAGGTGGTTTCCGAACCCAGTTGCAACATGGTCGTCCTCATAATTCACTCCAATCATGCTAACCTGAAATCATATAACAAGATAAATAAAAATGCTATAACTAAAGTTCAGTAAAGATGTGATAGAGAACTTAGAAATCTAACACATACTGTTCCAAGATACTTCTGTCTGTTTTTTATACCACCAAGTACCAGTGAATTCCATAGCGGATTGAACTTATTGCGGCGATTATACATAACCCTAGTCAGATAGTTATGCACCTCTTTCGGACCCAAGGAATTTCCATCATCCCACATGTTATCATACAAGCTATATTCACAAAACATGCAAATCAATGAGTCATAGCGAAACTAAAGCAGTTCATAAAACAGGAGCCAGTACAATGAGGTAGATGACTTGCATAAGCTCATCAAGATAGCGCATGATCTCCTGGAAATCACTGATCTCGCCACTAGCACCAATAACAGAATGTTTTCCCACCGACTTTAGTCTTTCCACGGACTTGTAACGAAGAGTGGACCCATATGAACCTATCATGAAATAGCATTATGAACAAGTATTGTATGCTAAGCTATCAAAAGCAATTCCCATGTAATAGTGAACCAAAATAATAAAATCACCCACATAATCTAAAGCAAGCAATGAAATCAGATAGAATCACTAGGACTACAAGGAACAAGATCAAGTACTCAAAATGAGCCCTAAGCATTCAGTCATTTAAACAAACCAAGGTGTAAACCTCACATCAGTCAGCTAAATATCAATTGTTTGAGCAAATAAACAATCAAAGAAACTTTAATTTCACAAATATGAATCAAGGATGCATGATGTAAAACCAACCTCCCATATCAGCGGCAAAGAGAAGTCCATCTTTGTACTTAATCCCGATCACTGAGGTCCCTGTAACATACGGATACCTACACAAAAAAAGCCCAAAATAAAATTCTCCATTACAACCAGCCATTCACACGAAAACATATAACTAAGCAAAAATTACACGAATTATGCTAACACTACAAATTATACCAGAAATAATCAAAATGGGACCAGCTAAAACAGAAGAAATTATAAATTGTCAGATCTTTGCAAGTAAATAAACCATGAGGATCATACAGAGTTCTGTGAGAATCGGCTTCCGAGGAGAGCAAATTGTTCGTAACTGGAGCTGAATCGGCCAGCTGCAAGCAAAAGGGGGAAAATAGGAAAAAATCAGAAATTTAAAAGAATAATAATAGCATTGATCTTTGCAATTTCACGAACAGGAAATGCAGAAAAGTTGTAAACTTACCTGCATCATTGTAATTGATAGTATTTCAGAAACGCTGGAGAGATTTGAGAAACAATCTATTCTGTAAATCAAAATTCTGCACTCGGGTTTCCCTTTCCTCAAGACAACAGTACGCTTATTCTTGTGGTTAATTTGGATGGGCTTGGGCTCTGTAATTGGGCCACCAACCCCCGTAATGTTAATTAATCTCACATTAAATTGAAAAAGAAATAAGATACTCCTATTACAGAAAAAACAACACACAAATTTTCTGCTCATAATATTAATAATACTACGTCCATCGTTTAAGAATCAAAATTTTAGAAACGATACATATTTTAATATATAAGTAATTAGTAAAATAAACAACGATTTGAAATATTGTACTTAGAAAATGTGATACCAAACTCTTTCACAAACGGGATGGGAGCGAGATGAAAGAACTAAGTTGTGGGATAAAATAAAAGGCAATTGTTAAAAACATGCCTTTTTAGTTTAACAATGAAACTTTTTATATAGACAAAGGAAATTCTGGAAAACTAAAACTAAAAAATTAACACACTAATTGGAAAAGGAAAAATTATCAAAGTTAATTCTTTCCAATTACTATAATTAACTAATAAACCAAATAAATTACTATTAAATTAGTTTATCTAATAAAAACATTTGACTCAGCTTAACAACAACTTAAAAGAGTCCAATCGTTGCCACAATATTTCCCAGTTTCGGTTCCGCCTCCTGCAACCTCTTAGTGAGTCTGCATTCATGAAATGATTTCTCATTCTAAAGGATTTCTGATTTGTTCGCAGATTTTATTAATCCCCTTGCACAAATCACCATATATGTCGATTGAAGAAGAATGCTGCATTTGCTGCTTTATTCGTCTTCAGGTATTCGTATTCCAACAATTGAGCTCTGCGATTCTCTGTTTTTGAATTCATTATACGCATTCATATTGCTTCTACCGTTTTTCATCTTAATTTTAAATATGTATAGTATAGCTTATTTGTGCTTTTGATTATGAAATTGCTTGGATTATACAGTACATTCCCAATATAATACACCCAAATCCCTAGCTACGTTCAAACTGAATCTTTAATAAAGCCACTTTTATAATCTTACCTAATGAGTTCCAATCTATATATTTGGTTCCCATGATATATGATTGTATTTAGTTTGAGATTAAACTGATGAAATTGATCATATCCAAAAACAACAGAAAATGCATCAATAAAACACTTATAGCATGTATGCAAATTGTGGATGAGCTTCAAACAAATGGTCTCAAGCTAGATCTTTTTTTGCGTGATTTAGCCTTACATTCTGGGCATGCAACTGATTCACAGCTGCCGTTTTCATGCCAACATGATCCATCACATACCTATATTGACTCCTTTTGTTTCTTCTCTTGTTGCTGTTTACATACATTTGCTATGCCATATTGCTTGTGTTATATTATATCAGCAGGTTATAATTGGATTCTTAGATTTAGTTAGAGATATGAACGGAACTCTTACAGGTCAGTTTGTGATACTTGTTCTCTGCTTCTTCTGAATATTCAACCAAGAGAAAAGAATTAGAGTATGTTATAATCCACATGTTTTCTGGTTGCTCTTTTGAGATGCCCTTGACCATGCCAGATGCAATTGGTATGTTCTTCATGAAGGTAGGCAAGACCCTTGGCCATGCCAAGTGCAATTAATCACAAACACATAGTATAAAATACTAGTGATATGATGAAATACGCAATGAAAGAGTAAGAATGGGAAATAATGAAAAACCACTACATATACAACTCTTCTTGATATTAGGTAGAGAATTCATTAGAGCATTAGCTAGCAGTCTGCAAAATTCCACGCCCTGCCACCATTGCTGGAACACGAGCTGAAGGTGCGGCCCTGAGCAGCCGACATGCACCTCTCGCCCAATGAGAGGGCGAGTATGGACACGTGCGATGTGCGCGGCTTGTATTAAATTTTAGGCAATTTCAATTTTTGGAACTGAAATGGAAGAAATTGAGGTGGTCATCAACCCCTTCGGATGCACGGCTCAGTGTGGATTCTGTTGACAGTTATGCAATCAATTATTCATGCACATAGCTAATACATTGGATGTGTAGTCTTCTTGGTGGGTCTCAAGACGATGACGTGAGTGGATCAAGTTATATGGGAGATAACTGACCGGGTGGTTCAGTTACCAAATGTCGTTGTCACTTGATCAAGACGTTCTCTCTCGTTCCCACCGCAAATATATTTTTATAACTCCCAAATTTGCACTACTTTAACAGTAAAGCGGCAAGTTCGGGGTCGATCACACAGAGAAGAGAAACCGGTATGTTGAGTGTGTGAATAGTGAACAGGGGACGGCTGCTGCCACGCTTTAAGTTGAGAGTTTTTAAGCTACTAGATTACGCTAGGCAGATTATAAACTATCTACTTGATCAAGGCACTCATCATGCTGGAAAAAAACAGAAATTGGACCAAGTGAACGACAGGTTGGAATAAAGACTAACTACCTAATCACGCTAAGAAACTGCGAAAACACCTTGACATTCAACATATGAAACACTGTATCAGAGACTTTAAAGCAAACTAAACTAGAACTGTGGACAAATTTCTCAAAAACACAATAACCCCGAATTTTATATTAAAAGCTCAGACCAGTACTGTGAACATGCGGAATACAAAAAGATCGATTCTTTAACTACGGAACAACACGTAATTAAACTAAGCTAACAACTTCAGAAAATAAGAAAGCGAGTAAATCCGAGGAGCTCTCGGTCGGAAACTTGAGACGGTACCGAACAGATATTGAGTATTCTGTCGCGCTCCCTTCGGTCGCTCTCTCTCTAACTTACCATTTCTCTAACTAAGCTATCTTCGGAACTGGAAACTAAACTAGAAACGGAAAAGAGAAGATAAAAGGAAGATTTTCAATTATGGTGGCACATCCTCTATTTATAAGCTCGCCGCAACGACCTTCAGCTAGATAACGATTTCGGCAGAGAATATTCACTCACGCTAGGATCACGCACCTCATCAATTGACACGTGCCCCTTCTTCTAGAATGCGGTGGTCCCTCAGCAATCGAATGAGGATTCTCCTTTGTTCTTGATAACTGAGTGATGATCCTATCCAACGCATCAGCTACACGTGCTTCTCTTCTAGAATGTAGTGGTCCCCCGGCTAACTGCTTGATCACCCCCCTTGATCATTCCACCTGATTTTATCCTTTTTTGCCATCTGCACCAGCTTGATCAGCTTGGCCTTGTTGCCTTGGTCAAGCGGCATTCCTGCACAATTAACACTCGCTTTGTGCGATAAACTGATCAAGTAGCATACATTTTACCCCTAAACCGATGCATAAAATAGGCCTTATCACTTCCGAACGAACGAAGTCTCGCGACTTATGGATGTGCCATTTGATTCGATAAGTACCTACATGTTGCCTACGGGAATGCTTGGTATGATTCTGCTTATTTATTCGGAGTGCATTCAACGCATAATATCTTAGGTGGCAGACGGCTTAAACAATTGCTATGTCTGCACGAGGCAAGACATTATGAAGTGTGAGAAGAATAACAAAAGTGCTCGTGCGTGCTTCTGGTGTTATGCTAGGTCGAGATGCCAAGTCCTATGAATCCACTAGATCACTTGGTCTAGGAACTCAATAGAACACGGAATGCTCTGTCGTTGGGCATACTAAACTCCCCTTCAAAGATCCCTCAACCCGAATACTATGGATTAGTATAGAGAAGCAGGGGTCGATCCCACGAAGATGGACACGTAAGAAAGCATTTAGAAACTTTGGACAAGGGCGGCTGCTGCCACGCAAACTAGATTGAGGTTTAACTACGACTAGACCTAGGCAAGAAATGTAAACACTAGACCTAGGAAACTGTAAACATGCTGAGACCAAACATCATCAAGACTACGGGATATTAAATTCCCTTCTTAGACCGTGTAAACGGCTACCTAATAAAACCAGACAGGAAGCATATAACAGTGGGAACCATAATTCCAGAATTAGCAAGTACAGCAGAAATGCTGCAAATAACAAACTGAAACTCTAACTAACAACGACATGCATTTTTTTAACTAAATCAAAAACGAAGATGAAGAAAACAAAGCACGTACCTAGATTCGAAAAGAATATAAAAGTTGGGTCGTCGAAAACTTACAACAAACCGGAAATAACACAGATCTACATATACTAGACGGAATGAAATGAAAACACGAAGGCTATGCATAAATTTAAACCAACTCTGCTCAGATTCACGTCGGATGCTTAATCCACTCCGGATACAAGCGATCCGAACCAAACAACAACCTCAATCAACTCCATATCTTCCGATCTAACAGATCTACTCCGATCAACACCGAATTCAAACGATTCCAATCAACTCAGCTACAACACCGAATTCAAACCTCCGATTCAACCACCAACAAACTCTGATCAACCCGATCCAGCCGTTACTCTGCACAGATTCAGTGAGCAATTGCGAAACGCATCCAACACAAGTAAACTAACTCAAACTCCAGAAAATCACAGGAGTGAAATCAGAAATCAACATCAACAATATAACAGAAAATTAAACTTGCATTAAACACAAAAATATTCGGTAAAAACAGAGAGCCGAGCTCCGAACAGCGAAGCTCGGTGAAATCCACAAAATACGAGGAATTAAAATGGAACTTGTTTCTTCGCCCTCGACAGGACGGTGTTACAACCCAACTGAAATGCGAGAAAGCGAAAAGTGAACCCAAAATGCAAACCCCCAGAATTTCCCTCTAAAGAACCCAAGTGTATAAAAGAAAAGTGAGCTACGAGCCACAGACTGTTAATGAGGCCTCCACCCCCGAAGGTTCTCTCCTCCTCTTTTTTTTTCTTTCAGAATGCATGCTTCCTTCCTTATATAGGCGCGGACATAATCTTCTAGAAGCCTTCGTAGAAATCTCCATTCTACCCTTCAGCTCCGAGATTTCCTCCGTCTTGCAATTTTCCTCCACAATGCTCACTTCTTCGCCAGTTTCCTCGGACATGTGATTGTCCTCTTCTTTTCCTGGACCTAGCGAAATTCTTCTACACACCTGGCTTAAAACGTGTGTTAGACCCAGTAAATCCACGAATTTATCCCCTAGACCTATGCATGAAATTAGTCTTATCACATTACTTCCTCTGGCATGCTTGGTAGCATCAATTGCATGCATTGTTCATAGAAGAATTACCATATGCCAATGACAGTGATCGACCAACATCTATAGATTTGACATACGCTTTTTGGCAACGCTGGTTCGAACAATGGCATCAATGTCCTCAACCAGACTGACGTAGTCCATGACGTTATAAATGGTAAGGTGTTGACCATATTCGTTTCCAATGGTAATCGGTACGAAATAGGATATTATCTCATCAACGACATCTATCTGAAATGACCCACCTTCGTGTCGCAAACACAATTTCTTGTCCCATAAGGCCAAAAAGCGTTCGTTTCACCCATATTCAAAAGGTTGCACGGAAGGATGCCAAACGGGTATTCGGTGTTCTCCAAGTGCGGGTTGTTAGCATGATAAGACCAAGCATATGTGGTACAAAGGTGTGCTAGGTGACATATATACATGCATTATATTTCACAACACGATCATTGAGAACCGACAACGGATTCATTGTAAAACAAGTGTACCCCCAAATATTGACGCCTTAAGTATATGTTGCTTGGGTCAAGAGCAATAGTTTCAAGCTATAATGGCGGAATACATCTATTGTAATACCCTGACTTTTTCTACCCTTTTTATTTGTTCTTGTAGTGACATCGTTTGTGCACCTGAAATTTTTGTCTTGTTTCGTTTGTCGATAGAAGGATATAATCATTTTGGGCCTATAACAATTATTCTTTTCCTACCCCCAATTTATTTAATTTTTCAAGCCCAATTCATTTTTATTTGAAACTACATTTTGAAGCCCAAATTTTGGAGAAGTCAGTCTTTCTCTCAACACAAAACTGTTACCGTAAATCACTCCCCGCAAAATCTCAACAATTAGAGATTAACCGGTTTTTTTTATATACATGTATGTCTTCCTCAATCCCACGATCTTTCAACACATAAATTCAATTTCAGAGAAACCGTGTTTTCTCCCATGATCTGCAGTTACAAGCGCAACTCTCATTTACACCATGTTCCAAACGGCAGTTTCATAATCCATTCTATACTTCCTAATCTGCTCCATATTTCACAATTGAGAGGAAACACCTGAGTGAAAGCAGAGAGTTCTGTGAGTCGAAATTCAGCAAGGAGGATTCTGTTCCAACTCAATTTCAAACCCAGCATGTTCAGGAATCTGAACTGGCGCTGACCGAGATGATGCGGTGCTGGACGGCGACGCCTCTTTGCCCGATCAGCAGCCTCGCAACCGGCGGCCAGCAGCAGCGCACTGTTGAAACTCCGAGAGGGCAGCGACGGCGAACGATTTCGAAGATGACACACTGAGCATGAGGAGAGAAACCGGCGACCGGTCATGGTAGACGAGGGAGACAATGTTGTTCAGTCCGGAGGAATGGCGATGGATTTACGGTGGCTGATAGTGGCGGACGGCAGCTGTGTGAGCGACGGTGCTGCAGGCAAACTGAATCAGCGGCGACGGAGAACCCATTGTGCTTTCCAGAAACGAGACGGATCCACGAGAGAGAAGGGTGTTGAACTGAATTTATGAGAGCGAATTAGATGGAGAGAAATAGTTGCAGACGATGCAGATCGCCTGAGACAAAAGAGGAATTGGAGTTCTCTGATTTTGAGAGTTTGCTAAACGAGAGAGAAAGATGAGAGTTGATATAGTGTTTTTGGGAACACTCAAATTGAGAAGGGTTGTTGTGTATAAAAGTAAATTGGGGATGCATTGTTGGGGAAGAAAGAGAAGGAATAAGGTGACAATTCTCCTGATTTTGAATTGATAGAGGTGAGAGGCAGAGAGAGAGATCGGGAAGAGAGGGAGAGAAGGGACTTGTTGCTCAAAATCTAGGGAAGAAGATACTAATGGGCTCGTTTTTTTCCAAAGCTCGGGCTGCTCCAATTATAAACGAAAGAAAAGAGAAGCATGACTCAATGAAGGGAAATTCTCCACTGACAATATTGCAGTCGAATTAAGGAATTCAAATTCAGAAAAATTAACGAATGAGGTGGGCTTTCTTTTTAAATAAGGACTATGTCCTAAGTATATTTATTTTTGCGAAATATGTTTGTCATGCCATATTTTTGTGTTGCTATTGGACCTATCTGAAGTGGCTTTTGCCATATATGGTTAATCGAATTTGGGTCTGACTAGGGAGTGAGTCCCTACTCAGGCTAGTGTACACCCCGTAGATCGTGCGCTATCTCTTTGAGTTGGCCGGTCTAGTGGCTTGGAATGTGGCCACATTCCTTGTCATGTATGTTCAGATATGGTATGGTGATGTTGGTGATGTTGGTGAAATGTTTTAGTGACTCGGGCTCTTTCAAAGTTAAAACCTCGAGGTCGCTCGTTAATGGCATGAAAAATATTTTTATTGAAAATGTTTTCGGCATGAGTCCATTGAGTGCATCAAGTTCTCAGCTATGCATGTGTTTTCCCTATGTGCAGGTTGAGCAGTGACGAGCGCGGTGGGTGTTGAGCATGAAAGTGAAGAAGATAGTAAATAAAATTTTATGAATATATTATGTCTTCATACATAATAGTATTCTACTCTCGAATGCTTCCGCTGAATATTGTTTCTTTTGCCAAGTATTGTTGAGATAATATTTGTTTCGAGTTGCTGATTGTTGAAATGATACTCTGATTTTATTTGAGCTATTCTAACTCATTTTGAGTTATGGTCGAGTTGTGTAGATTTCCCCCTTTATTCCACGCTTCTTTAACCCTTCCCGAGTCGCGATCAACCGTGTTTTCTATCCTTAGAAAATGCGGGCGTGACATCTATTGTTTTGGTCGAGACCCATGTGATCGAATTCGGGTCTGACTAGGGAGTGAGTCCCTACTCAGGCTAGTGGACACCAATGGGGATCGTGAGCCGTCTTTTGGGTTGGCCGGTCCAGTGATTGAGTTTGCGGCCACCTTCTCGTTTCACATTATGTTGTTGATGTTGACGAGATTGATGTTGATGTTGATGTTGATGATTGCTTAGTGGGGAGTGAGTCCCTACTATGAGTTTAATCGAATTCGGGTCCTAGCAAGGGTGCGTCCCTACTCGGACTAGTGTACACGATAAGGACCGTGAGTCATCGAACGGGTTGGTCAGTTTTCGTGCTCGTGGAAAGTGGCCCCCTTACACGGCACCCTAAAGAACAGATATGGTAGTTTCTTAAATAATTCAAGGAGAAATGGTTGTGTTTTTAAATGATGAGGAAAAAGGATTTGAGGATGAGTTGAAAGTTTGTGTTTGAGATATTTTTAGTATCTCAGGCCTTTTCAAGTTAAAACCCCGAGGTCACTCAATGGTGGAATGATATAACTGTTTTTATAAACTTGTTTTGGCCTTTGTCCACTGAGTGCATCAAGTACTCAACCATGTATTTCTTTTAAAAAATGTGCAGGTTGAGCGTGACAGGTGCGGTGGGTGTTGAGCAAGACCGTTGAAGAAATTTAAGTGTTTAGAATGTGTCATGTCTTCACACATGGCATATTCCTTCTCTCAAATGCTTCCGCAGAGTAGTTGTCCTTCTTTTGAGTTCTTGTATCGCTGAGATAATATTCATTTTTGAGTTGTTGATTGTTGAGATACTCTGATTTTATTCGAACTATTCCCATTTGTTTCGAGCAATGGTCGAGTTGTGTTGTTTTCCCCTTTCTTCCCCGCTTTTTTAATCCTCCTCTAATCGCGATCAATCGTGTTTTCTATCCTTAGAAAATGCGGGCGTGACAATATAAGACATTCATATCAAACAAAATATATTTTTTAAAAATAATTCAACCACTTAGCTTTGAGTCTACCTGTCACTTGCTAATTCAACCACGTAGTTTTGAGTCTTGACAGTGGAGCACAAAGGGTTTGCTTTTAATGGGACAATTAATCCCATACGATGTGTATGTGGGGCTAAAAAGTTAAAATCAATATTACTACGACTATTACAGTCATACGTCGACAACTTACAACTATAAGTATTAGCTTTATCTTTTTCTGGCAGTTGTTATTTACTTTCTTAAAAATTACTCAATAGTCATACTATCTTAATTACTACTACTACTATTCCAATTTAGGCAGTTGATAGAGTAAAACTAAAACTCAAGAAGTTTCTTTAACTTGAGTGATCTCAATTGTATTTAGCTCTATATATAACACTTGTTTCATCGATCCAAATCACCATATATACATAAAACTGTTGTGTTTGAAAGTAGTGTCTACACACAGCAGGAAAGGAATGATGGACCTAAGACTTTGAGTATATACTTTGCTCTAATTTGAAGTTTGTAGGATTTCTCTTTTGAATGTAATTTATTTACTTCGTCCTTTTTTCGCATTTTCATATTGTTTGATTCGTTACCTCAATTTTAGTACAAACGATATTCATTTCCTTGATTGATGCTTTGCTTGGTGAACTATATCGAACCAGTGGGGTCAGTGAGCTAGCAAAATAAGACGTTTGATTTCTGGGATATTACAACATAAGGGTTTCTCCTTTCGTCTCCTCTAACACACACAACACATACAGAGAGATGCAGGAGGAGAGTATTGATCACTTTGTTCATGAGCATACTCTGACGCTTATTCAAAGTGATAACAACGATTTTTGCTACGGGTGTGGTAGATATTTCTTTGAAGAGGCAGCCTACGGATGCACCAAATGCGGTAATAGGAAATACTTGCACACCGACTGTGCAGAAAGGCCGACTAAGATTACGCATTCTAGGCACCCGCAACACACACTCGTCCTCAAATTAGCTGACGCTCCAAGGAAGTGTGCAGCGTGTCACTATAACGTATGGAGAATTGGTTACTTTTGTACTAGTTCAGGTTGTGAGTTCCAAATCCACATTCAATGTGAACTCGCTGCTGGCGTGAAGCATGTGGCCGATGAGCAGATATGCATACAGCACCCCAGCCACCACCAACACCAACTCATTCTCATGAAGAAACGTCATTCTTTCAACTGTGATGCCTGTGGCACCATGGAGACGGGAAGATCTTACGTGTGCATTGCTTGCCAGTATTGGATACACGAGGACTGTGCCGCCTTGCCCCCCACCATCGACTACAACCACCACCACCACCCTCTCTCTCTCGCTTTCTATCTCCCAACACAGTATACCAATTTTTTCTACTCATGCGATATATGCACCAAAGATCTGTTGGTCAACCGTTGGGTGTATCATTGCCAAATTTGCAGATACATTGTTCACATCAAGTGTGCCACCAATCCCCCCACTCCCACTGAATTGTAAGATATCATTTCGAGTTTTATGTCTCATGTTATAGTTTCCAAATTGGACTATTAATGATTTAATGCTATTTTCTTGCACTGCAACAGTCATGATCCAAACGATCAAGAGGTTGCCTCGTTTCCAGTTCGCGACGTGCATGAAGATCTAATCAAGCCGTTTGTTACCAGAGAAAGAGGACAAATGGTAGTCATCCCAGCTCCTGATGACCAAAAATACTCCTTTCCTTTCCATCGTCATCAGTTGATCTTAGTCTCATCATCCATCTCAGAAATCGATGATGATGATGATGATGATGACGACGACGGTGAAGATGGTGACGGTGAATTAGCATGTGATGCCTGCACTATGCCTATATTTCCATGCAAGAAACACCAATCATTTTCATCTTCATCTTCAGACTCCTATAGGTACATGAGCTGTGGTGAATGCAAATACTTTCTCCACTTGGCTTGCTTCAACTTACCGCCAGAGCTCCCCTCTCATCCACTGCACAAACATCCTCATCACAACCTAATCCTTGAAGCTTGTCCCAAACTCGAATTTTGGACCAAATGCAACATTTGCCTTTTCTTATCGAATGGGCTGCGCTACGCTTGTAGAGAATGCAACTTCATAGTGGATGTCAAGTGCGCTTCACTGCCCAAAGCCATCAAACACGAGGCGCATCCAAACCACCATCTTTATCTCAAGTATTTGCCTACCAGAGGAGATGGTCGGCAAGGAGTCTGTCGCGGTTGTGTGAACACTGTATGGTTTGGTTTACTGTACAAATGCAGCAGCTGCAGTTTCACTCTGTGCAGCATCTGTATATTTCTGCCGCAGGTGAACAAGCACGGGTGGGAGAAGCACCCATTGCCGTTGACGTATGAAGGCCGATTCAACCATCCCGGCGACTTCTATTGTGACAGCTGCGAACTAGAAATGCATCCAAGGGGGTGGATGTACCAATGTGGCCACTGCGATACCTCCTTCCATGCAACCTGTTTTCCTGAAGCATCTGGTTATTGTCGAAATATCAAGTTTGGGCAGCAGTACAACGTCAGGGGTGATGTTCACCCTCATCCTCTCACGTTTAAACTTGTCACCACTAAACTGCGCTGCGACGTTTGTCGTTTCACAGATATAGGGCCTGATCCCGCTGGATTATATTGCTCCTCGTGCAACTTCTTCATGTGTATGGACCGCTGCACTAGTTGGCGCCTACCTCAAATTCTCCCCGTCGAATAACGACTTCTCTAAGTTGTGTGTGTTTGTTAGCTTCAACAATAACTTGGTTGACATGGTCTCCCACTGTCACTGCTTTTGTGTTCTGAATTTATTTCTCTTGTGATGGTTTGAGTTTCTATTACATTGGTTTCATATTTGTTGACTTTTTTTTTATTTAAATATATTCTAATATGCACTTGTATTTGGGCTTCCGTTAAAGAGATTATACTCAATAAATATGGTGGGCTGCGTGTGCTTGATCAAACTTTTTAACTTTGTTTGCTTTCATTTTAGTTCATTCTCTTTAAGGACAATTTTATTTATTCTTTCTCCAAGTGGGAGTGTTTTAAACTCTTAAATAGGAAACAAAATTTAATCAACTTATTGAATTGGTGATGCGTGCATATAAATATTCGCATGCCATCTTCCTAGAGCCAATATTCGTTTGAAAAGGAATAATTCGACTTTAATGTGGGGTTTAAAAATGAGTGTTGTCCGAAATCAGTATTAAAACAAAAGTAAAGAATCCCATTCTATTAAAAGATTATCAATTAAGGAAATTGGAGAATTTGTTTACAACTTTGCTTCTCATAATTCACATGCATGAATAACTCTTCAATTACTATGCATTGGTTTTATTAATACTAGTACTAATTATATTGGTCATAACCTACAAGGTCTGTTTGGTTACGATACCAAAAATAAAGTTTTTATTTAACTAAATTATTAAATGAATCAGTTTTTATTTAAACCGCTATCACAAGCTACATCATGATTGAATATATATCATCACTTTTCAACAAATGTATTTGCGAAAGAAGTTGGGGGACTATAATATTTGATGAACGAACACTATGAAAATCTATGCAATATACTTCATTAAATTATTGAATTTATAAATCTACACTATATAGATCCATCTTTAAACATTTATAATAATCTACTGTTTATTTTTTTTTTCGCTTATTGTAAAGTTGCAAACTATATTTAATTTCATGCAACTTCGATTGTAGAAAGTAGAGAGGTGACATTTCCACATAAAAACTCTTATGTACACAACAAACAACATTGAACATATAATTCTACTCAATTTGGCTGACCTATTTGTTTCAATTCCAATTGGAAAAATGTAACAGAAAATCCCTATGCATACCAATTCTGACATATGATTAGGTAATAAAAGTTCAGGCAACCTCAAATTCAAAGCATCTAGCATAACTATGTTCGACTAATTTGCGCCACTAGTCCTATAACTTAAATGCATGGGCCATAAGCATAATTCTTCCAGCTGCAATTTGGGCAGACAAAGGAGAGAAGATTCTAGGATGCCCTGCACAAGCAAATGCAAGAATATGGAAAATTCCATATCTTGCTTCAGGCATATCTTCCTTTATTAATAAGTCAATCAATCCACTAAGGTCCTACCAAAACTGAAAAGGGAGCCTACAACTCCATATGCTAGTTAAACTTCATTATCAATTCACTAGCTTAAACAAAAGGGATAGATATATAGGTCAAAAATTTACATATGACTCCAGCCATTACACTCATCTTGTCAAAATATTTTTGAATTTTATGGGTGATGGTTGTGTGAGAAAGGTTATTTTCAATAAATTTTGGCTTTTATGTCATAAGCCTCTTTAAAATTTGGTTTTAGAAATCACTAATTAACCACTAGGCCATCTTCGAGAATACACAAGTTACCTTAATTTGACATAATAATTCTAATTACAAAACCTTCTTGCTTACCACTAAAACATTCAATATATCGAGAAACATCACAAACTCCTTTTTCGGCCCATCACTAAAACATCATTTTCTATTTTTTGAGTTCCCACATGATATGGAAATTTTGCTTCACTATATAACACTGTCCATCTACCAGCTTCATAACTGTGAGAGAGAAAGAGAGAAAAAAGAAAAAATGAAGTCTTTTGCTTGGATTTTAATCCTCTTATTACTATGCACATCTAATTTCATAACAACTTTTGCTCATCAAGATCTTGATATGCTAAGGAGCAAAGATTTACTGATTTCGTCGTCAGAGGAGGAGAAATTCTCGTTCCCGATTATGGAAAAAGTACATGGTGAGAAGCTTCCCATCAGTTCTATGTTTTTCAGTTTAGTTCCAATGGTTATGAATATTGAAATAGAGGTTCTACATAGATTCTGGCCATGCAAGAAAGCTCACGACAGTAGAGGAGATCACCTTTACCGGTAAGGGGCAGAAAGGGAAAGGCGCATATGGAGGCGCCAACGTTGTTCACAAGCGGCCAGGCGAGAAGAACGCTTCGCCAACCTATAGGCCTTGCTTGTTTTTATTCGCCGCCGTTGTTGGTTTCAGCTTCTTCTCATGAACAACAAGTATTGTGTGTTTTATAGTCTTTGAGTTTATTTTTTCCTTGCTATATTTGGTTGATGATTGTCTGTTTGCTTGGTGATTTATAGCGTGTGGCATTGATGAAACAGAAGATTGTGTTTTCTTATATTTCAATCTTGTATTTATTTGATTAATTTTGGAATTCTTCAAGAAAAAGTGGAAGCAAAGATTGTGCAAGACTACTAGTCTACTACACTTCACATGTCACATATGAGACGTTTTTATTTCATTCTTGTGTTTTATTTCATACGAGTAATACAAAAAAACATAAAACAAAAAATTACACCACCATATGATAGTACTTATCAGTTATCTAACCATTTTTAGGATTCACGCACAAACCATAAAGAAACAGAGGAAAGCAGAGCTTGTTTTACTTCGAATTTCATTGTAGATAATATTTGCGGGTGAAATGTGTTAATAGAATGTGAGGTTGGGGAGGGTTTATCCACACTTATAAAGTATTTATATAATTTAGAATTTTTATTTATTAGAAATGGACCACTCACCAGAAAGTGAGGTTGGGGAGGGTTTATCCACACTTATAAAGTAATTATGTAATTTAGGACTTTTATTTATTAGAAATGGACCACTCACCACCTAGTCGATATGAGACAAAATTTAGAGAATTTAACACACCCCCTCAGGCGTGGATAGGAAAGGACATCAGTATTCCATCACGTGGGTAGACAATGCAAGAGATAAGAGAACCGCTTGGGCCCGCTCTGATACTATATTAGAAATGAGTCTCTCACCCCTTAAAAAGGTCTTATAAGGGAGAAGGTTATCCACGCCCTTGTGCTTTAGAGCATCTCCAGTGGTAGCCCGTCCCACTCGGACATCTACTAGGACTTCCCAAAATTACCTCCTGCCACGTCACTAGGACTTCCCATCCCACTGTCACGTCAGTAGGACTTCCTATGCACAATTCGCCCTTCCCATCGCCCTTCCCACTAGGACTTCCCGCAATAAAATAAATCACAAATTCACAAATTATTATGCAATTTACGTTTACGGAAATAAAAATTTCAACACGAATACGAACGGGAAAATTTAACAACTTCATTAAAAAAACACTTTAACAACTTCATTAAAAAAAACATACATGATTTAAAGAAAACATACATCAACGTCAACCCCTCCGCGCCCAAACCTCTTCGATAATATCGTGCTGAAGTCGAACATGGGCATCTGTTTGCCGCATGTCGGCAAATGCACGCAACCGCTAAACCTCTTCATGAGGTACCCCCATATTCACATTCGCGGTGGCCACGCCGTGACTTGGACCTGTACCCGTATTATCTTCATTGGTCCACTGAGTCAGTTCCTCAGCTTCGTTTTCGACAATCATGTTGTGCATTATGATACATGCGTACATGACATCGCCAATATTGGAAATATACCACTGTCGTGCAGGACCCTTCACTACCGCCCATCGACTCTGGAGCACACCAAATGCCCGCTCCACATCCTTGCGCGCTGCTTCCTGACGGCTCGCAAAGTATGTCTTCTTTTCTCCGAGCGGATGCTTGATTGACTTCACAAAGACGGGCCAGTTTGGGTATATCTCATCCGCCAAATAGTATCCCATATTGTGCTGGTTGCCGTTGGCGACGAAACTGATGGCGGGACCAACGCCATTGCACTGATCGTTGAACAGGGGCGACGACTGGGGGACGTTGATGCCGTTGGCGACTGGAGAGAAACTTGTTAACACAAGTGGTGCGAATGAAATGAAGTTCAACGAGCCGTATATATAGAGTTAAAAAAATTCAAAAATCAAAAATACCGAACGACCGACCGGACGTCCTACCCCCACCCCACCCCATAATGGCGCCCGTCTACTCGGACGTCCCTCGGATATCCGAGGACGTCCGACGTCCTACCTTGATGGGCGTATCCGACCCCTTTTGCCACAATGGCGGACGTCCGGTCGCCCGTCGCCGACGTCCGAGCCGGACGTCCGCCGCCGGAGATGCTCTTAGTATTTCAGATATTAGAAATGTTAATTGTATTAAATTATAAATATTCCTAGTGTCGCTTTTCCAACTGCCACGTTTGCAATAGCATTCAGCTCTCTCTCGAATTATCTGTTTGCAAATTGCAATAGCATTTATTCCTATTGATTGATTGAAATGCATGTTTTATGTTTATATCACCCAATTCAGTCTGTAATTAAAATAATTCCCCGATGTGACAATACCAACTTCTGAAAATAAATTACACAGAAAGATACCTTTATTTTTAATTACAAGACATAATTGATTAAATATTTTCAGTATAATGTGGCTCATGATGGTAACTTTGGCTCGTAGTTTCGTTGTGTAATTAAGAAATTATCTGTTAATCATACTTCAATTCTATACTACTATCTTATTAATACCACAAACCAAACATCTCCATGAGGAAAAAGCCATATTCAGATCCTATACTTTTGATTTACAGATAATACAGTAGGAGTAGAAAATATTGATAACACAAAATTTGAACTATAAATCGAACCATAATATATTAGTACTGCTGGTAGACATTCAAGAAGCAAGAATAGCATCAAAATCCTTACAGATCAGCACATGTTGCCAAGGTAAAAACCAAATAATGTGCAAAACAGCCCTGCAAACACACTAGGCCAAATGGGAAATTTGACAGAATTCAAATCTCATAGAGCAGCTTCTCGAAGACTTTCATATGCTCTGCCTGCAGGGATATCGCGACGGATAGGCTCCCGTCATTGGACGGGCTGGGCAGCACGAAGCTCAGGCCCTCATACGCTATGCCTCCCGGCCCCATAAAGATGGGCCTCCCCCACCCAAAATCAGCATCGTGGATCGGGAGCCTCACCCAGCTCGTTATCCCAAGGTTAGGGCACCTAAACGTGTGCGCCCCTCGAACAAGCGCCTTGAGGTCGGGCTGGAGCTCCAAGTAATCCAGAGCTGACCTCAAGTAGTCGTTGTCCATTCTGGCCAATGCATCGTGGATCTTACTAGCACCGTACCAGACGGGCTTAGACTCCAGGTCCCCTGCCACGGCCATGGGCGTGGCCGTGAAGATCACATTACCAAAGTAGCCCTGTGGGAGCGGGGGCTGGAGCCTAGACCGCCCATCTGTTGCGATGTACAGCTTCGTGTCTTGGTCTTCGGGCAGGCCACGTGCCAAGCAGGCGCAGCGCCATATGTGGCCCGATAGCATTTCGTAGGAGCTATAAGTGACGGTGTTACCGTCCTCCTTGGACTTGGCTTTGAGAGTATTGAGTTGGTCCCGAGTTAGCTTGAATATCGAAACTACAGTCTCATCCGCACCATAAGATTTCATGGCCGGTGGGGGCTGGTACTCGATGTGCTTGAATTGAGGCCGAGGGGGATCGCGTGCCCGGAGGAGGTTCCGGTCGATGAATGGCGGGAGGGTGATGTCTAGTCCCCGAGCCATATCGGACCATGTATTGATGAAGTGAAGCCCGGAAAATCCGTCGGCTGCGTGGTGCTGCATTCCCACACCCAAAGAAACTCCACCACATTTGAAAAATGTCACCTGTATAGAACTTGTACTTAGAGCATCTCCAACCATTTATAATAAACACAAACTCATTTTAATGCAAGTGGATTAATCCAACCATGTACACTAAATTCAAATTTAAGAATATTCTCTATCCACTACCCTTTGTTTGTTTATTCATAAAATTTGAAAAGGTGATTTGAATTTGTTTGAGTGTAACCCAATGAATATATTTACTCATAATCCCAAAATGGGATGGATTTTGGAATGCTATTGAAACTAATTGCCTACTCTATTTAGATTTTAAAGTATTATGAAAATGTTATCGGTGTTTTCACTACTAAGGCCATCCACAACGCTGTTCCTATACCGTTCCTATACCGTTCCTTAAACCACTATTTGAGGGCCCCACTGTACTTTTTTACTCAATTCCTTAACTAAGGAACGGAACCTGCAACCCTTCGTTCCTTAACCGTTCCTTAACCGTTCCTTAAATTACTATTCATTCAATTTCATTTTTTTTTTATTTTCCAACCCAATTCAATTTAAATAAACACACTTTAATAAAAAACAAACACACTTTATTAAAAAACACACAACATTAAAAAAAAATCAACTCAGACGCAACCCTAGAGCTTCCACCGCCTCGGCTTCCTCCCTGGGTGGGTTCTACGGGGATATCCTCCCGAATCTGGGACAAACCCTGAGAAAGCCGCGAGCCGGGTGGTCGAGCGTAGGCATCCACATCGAAAGTGGGTGGTTGGTACCCACCCGGCGTCGCCGACCCCTGGGTGCCCGGCGTCGACGACCCGGAACCACCTAGTGTGTTGTACATGGTCTCCCAATCGCCGAACGCGTTGAGATCCCACCCACCGGAGCCGCCACCGCCGTAATTCCCGTCGCCGGACATTTTGTGAAGGAGATTGAAATAGAAAATTGGAGAGGAATTGATGTTGGTTTAGGAAGAGTAGATGTGTAGTCGTGTGTGAAATGTAATAAATTAGGTGTATTTAAAGAATAAGAAAATAAAAATAAAAATAATTAAAAAAAAAGTTAAAAAAACGGTAATATGACCGTTTAAAAAAAATTTTATAAAAATATATTTTTTTAAAAAAAATTAATTATTGCGTCATCGCTGACGTGTCCCACTCGCGGGCCGGCGAGTGGGAAGCACGCACGAAGCGGGGAGCGCCACGTCGCCCGAGCGCGTGGCGGCACAAGCCGTGCCGCGTTCCGTGCCGTCGGCACGCGGAACGGAATGGGAGCGGAACGGTGCGCCGTAACGCGTTCCGACGGAACGGCACGCGTTGGTGGGTGCCCTAATAACATAGACCCCACTCTCCCCTCCTCTCTATTACTTTAGAGATTATGTAGTAGTATAAAAAGGATCCAGCCAAATGTTCATTTTTCAAGGAAAGAGGGAGTATTAGTCAACACAACTAAGTAATTTCTCATTGTCTTTATTACTTTAATTATATTTTTTCTCTCTAAATTAACATAGTACTCCTATTAAATTAAAATTTTCTTTGAAGTTAATAATCCATCTCCAGACAGATAATAAAATTAAATGTTTTCATGTATTCAATTCCAAAATGAGCACTTATCACGGATCAACAGGAATCTAAATATACTTTAAAAAAAAGACCCAAAAAACGATACCAATAACACACCTGCAACACGAGAAGCGGATATTTGGATATTCCGAGAGAATAATCCACCGCCGGAATGAGGCGCCGGAGCTCCAAAGTTGGGGCAAAATCGCCGTAATCATCCACCGAACCGTCGGACACCGCCTCCACAAACAGCACGCCCTCGGCGTTGCAATTGATCTCGATCCGGCCGTCTTCGTCTCGCTTCAGCCTCCCTGCCATGGGGTAGAACGGAACCAGCGCGCGTCCGAGAGCCTCCTTCATCACCGCCGTGTCGGCGGCGGCGGTGGGGCGGTAGAAGTAGACGCTGGGGGTGTGGAAGTTCGGGACCACAAGGTCAACGTTGGAATTCCACAAGCTGACCGCCGGCGTCGCTGCCGAGGGACGCACCAGGGTGGAGTCCTTCACCTCGATCTTCATTTCTGATTGAATTCTAGGTATTGCTGCTTGCTATTGCTGTTGATTGAAGTTGATTTGGTGGAAGAGGTGGTGGTTTGTAATTGTAGTAGAGGGTGGAGGGATCCGTTTGGAAAGAAGATAAAAGTGAGTGCGTTATATAATTGCAATTGGCTTACCTACCTCGCTTAAATGAGGGTGACTGGATGACCATGACACTCAACCTATCTTTTAAAAATCGGACCGACAAGTGAACCAATAAGGCTATCGGTTCACGGTTTAACTAGTCCCATCGGTCGAACAGGAATACTATATAAAACATATTTATAAATATTTATATTATATTTATATGATTGTCATCACCTCAACATGCAAAAAAACGAAAGGCATATATACAATAACTTAAATAAAATACAGTATTTAAATGAACAATTACATATTACTTGTACACTCCCAAATAAAACAGCAGCTAATTTAGAGCATCCACAATAGCGCCTAGCGCACCGTCTAACCGAGCGCCGACGCTAGACGGTGCGCTAGGCGATCTATTGCAGCCGCCTAGCGCTCGGCGGTTTCGCGGCGCTAGGCGGTGCGCTAGGCGATCCGCTAGGCGCTATTGCAGCGTCCGGATCGCCTAGCGCACCGCCTAGCGCGAAATTTTAATTTTTTTTTTCCGAAACACTATATATACGCGACTTGCCTGTCATTTTCATTCGCACCACTTGTATTAACGAATACTCTCTCTATCTAAATTTCTGTACAAGATCAATAACGGTAAATGGATCTCAACAACGCGCCTACTTCAGGGAGTAGCGGATCTCAAACTCCCCCGATCCCCGTGGGAGGTGGATGGAGTCAGATGCACCCATACTACAACATGTACCCGTGGCATCAGATGATGCCCGGGATACCAGCGGGGGGGAGTCCGTCGGGGGCGTTTCCGGCGATGTCGGGGTGGGCACCCGGGATGCAGATGATGCCCGGGGGGTACCGGCGACGCAGGGGACGCCCGCGACACACGGGACACCGGGGGACGTCTATCGCCCCAGTTTTAATTTTTCGACTGGTTCGTCGCACACATCGACGCCAACGGAGGTTGCGCCTCCGGCCCAGTTTGACACTTTCTCCTTCGATGACTTAGGGTTAGATCTTTCCGGTGTTCCGAATGCTCCCGTTCAAACGGGGGGTGCAGGGCGGGGTCGGGGCGCCCCAAAGAAGAAAGGCAAGGGGAAAAGGGTCGGTGAGTCCTCGCAGCCGGGTGAGGACGACAACTCGGTACGGAGGAGGTAGACGGACGCGGAGAACGTCGCGCTGTCCAAGGCGTGGGTGAGTGTTTGCGACGATCCTCTCGTTTCGAACAACCAGAGGATCGTCAACTTGTGGGACAAGATAGCAGCAGCAGCCTACCAGAGGTTTTGCCCGGAGGGGAGGCCACGCAATGGGGAGGATTGCCGGAAGGGGTGGGACCGAATCAGGGTTGCGGTCTCCCGATTTTCGGGCTTGTACACCAACGCCCTCCGCATGATGAGCAGTGGGCAAACGGAGGACGACTGCAGGAGGATAGCGGAGAAAGCCTTCCCCCTGAAGGGGGTGTACAAGGAATTCACCTACTGGAACTGCTATCTTGTGCTGAACGACTCCGAGAAGTTCCGAGTAGGTGTCGACTCTGGCTGGCCGAAGAAGCAACGGTTGAACTATTCCGGTGATTTCAGCGGCAGTAGCGGTGGTTCCCACGACCTCCCTGAGACGGCCCAGGAGGTCCCGACCCCTCGTTCGTTTGCTCGCCGTACTCGCCCGGTTGGGCACAGGCGGGCTCAACGGGAGGCGAGGGGGGTCGCCGGGGGCTCATAGGAGGTCCAGTCGGCATCCCCCCTTGGCCAATCCACAGCGGATCTCAAATTCTTCGCGCGTCAACAAACGCACGCTCAGATGGTCAAGACGATGGCCGAATGGCGCGCGGCGGTGGACCCCGTGGAGAAGAGTTTGCTTCAAACATTGCTCCTGAGCATGCAGGAGGATTTGGAGGCGGCACGGAGGGAAGCCGCCGGGAGTAGAGGCGGCGGCGACGGAGGCGGAGGCGATGGTGGCGACAGCGACGGAGGAGACGACGACGGCGACGACTAGTGAATTATTGTACTTTTTTAAAAATTATTGTAATTTTTTTTAATTATTGTACTTTTTAAAATTTTAATAGTATTATTAATATTTCCCGTATATGTCTAGTAAATTAAATTTCGTATATTGTGTGATTGTTAATTATTTCATTTTGTATATATTTGTTAATAGTGATGTGGATATTATGTGGCTAGGCTATGGCTGGGCTATTGCTGAGCTATTTGCTTGTTTTGATGACGTGGCAGGAGGATTTTTAGTGCTGATGATGTGGCTATGGCTGAGCTATTGCTGGGCTATTTCTAGTGTGGATTATTAGTTGTATAGATATAGACTAGGCACATTATTAGGTGGGATGAAGAGTCACGTGTCTCTCTGAAGGTAGTAGGCCATTTATTTATTTAAATTAATTTTTATAATCGATCCAATAACATCACATCAAGTATTACTTTCTCTTCTTTTCTTCTCAATTTCGAATACCTCACACTCGTCTCTCCCTCTTCTCTTCTCTTCTCTTCAATATCAGACCTTACATCTACTTCATTTTTTAGGCAAAATGTCTCTTGAAAGTTACTCCATTCGCCGGCGCTGGAGTAGGAGGGGGCGGTGCCAAGGAAATGCTGGAGTAGGAGGAGCTGTGGTCGTGGCAGCACTGGAGAAGGAGAGGGGCGCAGCTGTGATTTTTTTTTTAATGTTTGGATGTGGAACCGGTCGAATCGAGCAGCGGTTTCCGGCCGAACCGTCCGATTTTGCTGGTTCATAACGGCTCGATTATCTGACGGTTTAAGATGCCAAACAGGACCGGAAAGGCTAACGGTTCGCGGCCAAACCGGTTCAACCGGTCAGTCCAATCCAATTTTTAAAACACTTAATTAAATTGGAACTAATATTTCTTCGCAACAACATATGGATAGGAAAGTACCCAAAGAGTGGAATATTAGGTGCAACTCAATATTAGGTGTACATTTATGACGAAATAAGTACAAAATGTTAGTATAAAAATTAGTTGAACCTAGTCTTGTTCTGGTTGACATTTATTCACATGATCCTTAATTATTACTAATTCTTTTTATTAGAGATCTTTATTACAAATATAAATAAAGAAGGTATCTAAAAAATTACTCCACTAATAATAATGAAGAAAGTATATGTATATTTTTAAAACAATGAATTGGTCATTGATATGATGGCTGAATCGTTCAAACCTAAACACTTGAAATAAATCTGTAGTATTTTAAACATACACACAATTGACAATACAATATCTAGGCTTGGATGTAAGAATGAAACTAATAAATATAAACACGTATATAAGTCATTGGATAGAAGGAAAAGACTAACGTCATCCACTACGCTGTCTCTATATCGTCCCTTAACCCGTCTCTTAACTATTATTTGACCACTATTTGAGGGCCCCACTGTCCTTTTTTCCTCCATACCTTAACTAAGGGACGGAACCTGCAACGCTCCGTCCCTTAACCGTCCCTTATTCCGTCCCTTAATTACTATTCATTCAATTTCATTTTTTATTTTTTTTCCAACCCAATTCAATTTAAACAAACACAATTCATTAAAATTAAAACAACATTACAACTTAAACTTTAAAAAAAAAAGAAAAAAAAGACATAATTAAAATTCTAAAAAAATAAAAATGACATAATTTAATCTTCTCCGCCAAAGTTTTCCCAAATGTGCTCAATTAGATCCTCTTGGAGTTGAGTGTGGGCGCTAGAGTCGCGTGTCTTTGCCCGAATAGCCAACCGTTCTTGTATAGACGGATGCGCTCCACTTCGCGGCGGACTACTTGCGGTTGAGCTTCCGGGGGATTCGGGGTCGAACCAATTTCCCGCATCGGGTCCTTCGTCTCGAACAATCATGTTGTGCAAGATTATGCACGTATACATGATGTCGACCATGCTCTCCATGAACCACGAACGAGCCGGGGCTTTAATGTTGAAGCGCGCTTGGAGAACCCCGAACGCCCTCTCCACATCCTTGCGCACAGCCTCCTGCTTCTGGCAAAAAGAGCCTGCTTTGGGTTTGCAGGCCTGCTGCACGTCTTCCCGAAGGTCGGCCACTTCGGGTAGATGCCGTCGGCGAGATAGTACCCCATTTTATACAGCCGGTTGTTGGCGACGAAGTTGATGGCCTGCGCTTTACCATCCAAAACTTCGGTAAAGAGGTCGGACTGGTGGAGCACGTTTACGTCGTTTTTCGAGCCAGGGACCCCGAAGTACGCATGTCAGATCCAAAGCCGGTAGTCGGCAACGGCCTCGAGTACAACGGTTGGGTGGGTGCCTTTGTGACCGCTCGTGTAGGACCCCCTCCAAGCCACCGGGCAATTCTTCCATTGCCAGTGCATGCAATCGACACTGCCAAGCATCCCGGGAAATCCATGCACTTGTTCGTGCAGGTTGAGGAGGAACTGACAATCGTCCGTGCTTGGCCTCCGGAGAAATTCGTCACTGAAGGCTACCCGGACGCCTCTGCAGAAGTTGAGCAAGCACATGCGCCCAGCGGTGTCTCCTATGTGGAGGTATTCGTCGAATATGTCTGCCGTTTGTCCAGTCGCAAGCTGACGGATGGCTGTAGTACATTTTTGCAACGTCGTGTGGCTGGGACGGCCTACCGCGTCGAACCCTTCTCGGAAGAACTCTTCCCGGGCCGCCAAAGTATTCGCTATGTGGAGAAATAGCGGTTTACTCATGCGGAAACGGCGACGGAAGTAGGTATCTCCCCAAATCAGGTTATCGCAGAAGTAGTCGCGTACTAACCGTGCGGCGGCTTCCTCCCGGTTCCGATTGATGTACTTCCGGGAGCGTCGTGGGGTGGCGCGGCTTCCTTTGCCTCTCTTCATCGATTTTCTTCAAGTGATTGTTCCATTAATTGACGCATTTGCTCAAAAGGATTCATTTGTTTGAGTTGATTTAAGATGGAAATTGGAGTGATAGAGAGGATTTGAGAGGAATAGATGTGTTTGTGTTTGAAATGAGTATGAAATGAGATTATTTATAGAGTAAAAAAAATTTTAAAAAAGGAAAATAAAAAATTAACGGTAATATTACCGTTTGAAAATTAATTTTTTTTATTATTAAAATTCGAATTAAAAAAAATGAATTATTGCGTCATCCGTGACGACGCCACTCGCGGGCCAGCGAGTGGGCGTCACGCAAGCATCGGGCGCGCGACACGTCTCCCGGGCGCGTGGTGGGACGACGCGTCCCGTGTCTCGCGTCTACGGGCTACGGGACAAGACGGGCGCGGACTCGGGACGGGATGATCGTTGCAACAGGTCCCGCGGAGGACCCATCCCTCCGGCACGAAACGCGAGCCCGGCGCGGGACGCGTAGTGGATGGTCTAAGTATAAAAATTCGATTGAATATAAAGTCGGCCCCTGATATTAATCCATAAATGGGTGAGAACTAATACTCTGCACCTACCATAAATAAATGTACTACTCCATTTACAAAATCATGATTTATAAAACGTACTCCTAGAATCAATTTATTTAAAGCTTAGAAACAATCACATCAATTTTCATATGATGGTGTATTTAAAAGAAGAAAAAAAAATACTCCATCTGCCCTATGAAAATAGCATATCTTGAAAGACAAATTTTAGTGTGCAATTGATAAATTAATGGAAAGAAGAAAAAGAAAAAGAAAAAAGTAGTCAAATTAGTTTAGTAGATTGTGGGGTCCAAATAGGATTTAGTTGCTTAAAATTTTCCTTATTAAGAATTAATACCTTCTTCGTCACACTTTAGGAGTCTTAGTTTCCATTTTAATCCACCCCTTATCCACAATTTTGGTACAATTGAGTTTCCATTTTAGTCCGTCACATATTAGGAGTCTCATTTAAAATATTTCATAAATGGTAATAGACCTCATATTCCACTAACCTCATACCATTCACATTTTATTACTATAAAATTAATATATAAAAATAGGACTCACGCTCCAATATGTAATATCATTTTTCACCAACCCTCATTTACAATTCTTAAAATATGTGTCAACCCTCGTTGAGACTCTTAAAATGGAACGGATGGAGTATAGTTTTAAGAGACGATCCAAAATGATAAAATTAATTTATTTATATGGGATAATGGAGTATATCAATTCATACCTAAACATTAAATTTTTTAACAATTTTCAGCATGATCTGACATTATATTTTTACTCAAAGTTCGTCTGGAACATACACACAACTTTAATACTAGATGTTACCCCGATACATCACTCCCTCTATCAACAAATATATTTAGATGTTAATTGTTTTACCTTTTTCATTTGTTACGTACAAAATTAATGCTTTATTATAAAAATGAAACTTATATTTTCAGTAAGTTTTATTCATCAACTTCTTCACAAGAGTCAAACAATTTATTGAATCTTTTGAATCCGCAATGAGTCAGAACAAGACTTATGGAGAACAGGGTAAGTATATTTGTCACTAATTAACGGTTTCAAAAGCCCTAATCTCTTCATATTCCGAATTAAAATCATAATCAGGCAATTCTAGGCTAATCAATCTCCACAAAAAAATATTATTAACACAATCGTTCAGGACCTATATTCTGACCAATTTTTTGTTCAAGTTTCAAAAACATCTATTTTAGCCAGCTTTTATAGTGTTACAAACATAATGTCCTAATAAATTAATCAGCCTTATTTTTCTTTACAAATTTGATATTGTTTCTCTCTTATACTCAGACGTATTACTAATTTATACTGAATGTATTGTGATACTCCACTACAAGGTAATACGTCAAATTACTAAAAAGGAAAAACGTTAATTGTGCAACTCGAGATTTTAATGATATGAATTAGATGAAAGTTGGTGAGATGGTGACATAAAATTTTTTAGTAAGTAATAAAATTAGTACAAACCTGTCTCACCTACTTTGTGGAGACTTTGCTTCCAGCCATAGAATACTACCTCTACTAGTAAAATGGAGTACTTTCTTCGGTTTCACGATGATTCGAACTTCATTTAACTTACTTTTAATCATTTAATGAATCTCAATATTATAACTCTATTCATTCAATACATCTATACTAAATTTTTGTATTTATGTTTATTTTTAACGAAATTAGATTAATCATGTGAGTAAATTAATTTTTAAAACAAATTTCTTTCATCCTTTGTTAATTAAGTTGTAGTCCTTTTACAATATCCTAAACTATTTTAATCATTTCTTTTTTGGGCAAAAATAAATCCTTTTACACAAGATTATAGTACTACTTTCAAATTTATTCTATTTTATTGACTCTCCAAATTTATTTTCTCTCTTAATTTTCTCTCTTACTTTATTTTTTTTTACTTTTAAATTACATGCCTAACAGTAATTAATAAAAGTAAGGCCATTAATATTAGTGTGGGCTGGCGTGCGGCCGCGCTGGTGAGGCGGTGGGCCCAGTCGGCCCACAGCCTTCAAGTACATTCTCCTAATCCCCATCCTTAGTTGGTGTTCTATTCTCTTGGTAAAAGAACGTATAGTACTAGCAGTATTTTTGAGAAATTAATAATTGACATAATTAGAGTAGTAAACTATAGTGACGTGAAGGTTAAGTAATAGGAGTACATAAAACATACTACCTTCGTTCTTTAGATTTTGTCACACTTTGACCGAGCATGAATTTTAAGAAATGTAATAGAAAGCGAGTTAAAAAAATTAGTAGATAGTGGATCCTACTTTTATATAGTATAATTTTATAATAAAATATGAGTTGAAATGAATTAGTGGAATATGAGGTCAACTACTAAAAATGGTAAAATGTTAAATGTGATCAATTAAGTAATGTGGGATGGGGGAGTATTTGTTTTATAGTAATAAAGTGTGAGTTTAAATGAGCCGGTGGAATATGTGCTCTACTATTAAAAAAGGTAAAAAGTGAAATGTGATAAATTTTATGGGATAGACGAAAATGAAAAAATGTGACGTAAAAAGTGAAATGTGATAAATTTTATGGGATAGACGAAAATGAAAAAATGTGACAAAATTTATGGGACCGAGGGAGTATATGGTGTTGAAAACTACGCACTATATATATACAATTACTATAATATAGTGTAAAAAGAATAAGATGCTTCCAAAAAAATACTGTAATAATTAAGATGGCATTCAAATCAATTATATGAAATGAAGTCAAGCCAGAATATTGAGAGGCATGCTATTATAAATAGAGGGAACATCATTTTTGGTCTACGAACTTTGCCAAAGTATCATTTTAGGTCCGTGAACTTTGAAAATATCATTTTAGGTCCGTGAACTTTGAGTTAGTATCATTTGAGGTACTTTTTACTATTTCCAAGTTTTTTTGGACGAAAATACCCCCAATACCTTAAAGTGTATATATTTTTAATAAATTTATCATATACTCATATTTTTTTATAAATATCTTTACAATATATTTTTGACAAATTTTCTAAATATAATTTGACCGTAAATATTATCACTTAATTTTGTGACATGCAAGTAAAATTGCTTCTTCAATTTTTTATATTAATTTTTTATAAAATTAAATATAGAAATTTTCTTTAATAATAAAAAATTGAATAAGCAATTTTAAAGAAAATTCAATTTTTTATTATTAAAGAAAATTCTTTATTCAATTTTTAAAGAAAATTAATATAAAAAATTGAAGAAGCAATTTTACTTGCATGTCACAAAATTAAGTGATAATATTTAAGGTCAAATTATATTTAGAAAATTTGTCATAAATATATTGTAAAGATATTTATAAAAAAATATGAGTATATGATAAATTTATTAAAAATATATACACTTTAAGGTATTGGGGGTATTTTTGTCCAAAAAAACTTGAAAATAGTAAAAAATGCCTCAAATGATACTAACTCAAAGTTCACGGACCTAAAATGATATTTTCAAAGTTCACGGAACTAAAATGATACTTTGGTGTTCACAAATAATAATTAAAAATTGTGGGTGTGGTTGTTGAAACTTTCTAAATTGAGACAGTGGAAATAAATTTATTTTACGGATAAGTGACGGAAAAGATTGACGCCGTCCACTTTGGTGAAAGTTCGTTCAATGGAGTTGGTGAGCAGCACAATTGAGACAATTGGTCATGTTAATATCACCAACCGATTAGCCAAGTCAAATAAATTATATGTCATCAATGTGAAATATTAATTTTATTTGTACTTGTAGTATTATATTGATATTGATAATAGTACTAATATAAAAAAAATCAAGTGTGGATTTGGATATCCTATAAGTTGTAGGAAAGCTATTTCAAGTTTTCAACCTATGGGTATTATTAATAATAGTGGTGAAAATGGAGGAAGATGTTGCTATCGATGAGTCATTAAGGGAAGCAAAATTTTGGATTATTAGGGTCGAAGAAAAGAAGTAAAAAAGGAGGAGTTAGTTAACAACAATAAATAGGTATATTCCTATGGAAAATGAGTGTATTTTTCAATTTTGACATCTATGTCATGTATTCTTTTTAGCTTTACTACTACAGTATAATTCATGATTCATTTAGTCTAAAAGACAACACTAATAATTTGATACGTCATAAACTGGTTTATTGGACTGTTTCTAAAGCAATCAAAATAAATAAATAAATAAAGGACATATCTTTCATATCTATTCAAAATTTAATTGTTTTTGGATGAATTCGAATTGTAACTATTCTTGGATGAATTTAGAATATAAATAGATTACATAGTCATTTCATGTGTCTAATAAGTGGAGAATATTTTTAATGCAGGCCCAGACCTTCATTGTCTAATAGGTGGCATATAATTTAATGCAGGCCCAAACCACTCTTAGTAGTAATAAAAGTGTTTTTTAGTGTTGTGCAGCATCGGCAATAGAAGTTGTAATAGTCAGATTAGTAGTGAGAGAGAATAAATTAATACTAAATCAGTAATACTATAAACTAAATGTATAGTATATAGTTTCAGTTCGATTTGTTAAATAAAATAATCATGAGAGGTAATATAGAACCAAGTTATAAGATTATTTTAGCTGCATGAGGGTGACTATGACTAATTATTATATGATTATTTATCTAGAATTGAGTTGTGGGATTCAATCTCATGAACCAAATACAATACTCTCTTTGTTTTATCATAGTTGAGGCGAAACTTTTCGGCACATAATTTTAGAAATGAATATTGAGTGTGTTAAATAGATAGATAAAAAAGTAAGAGAAAGGAAAATGTAGA
This sequence comes from Salvia splendens, assembly GCF_004379255.2. Taxonomy (NCBI): domain Eukaryota; kingdom Viridiplantae; phylum Streptophyta; class Magnoliopsida; order Lamiales; family Lamiaceae; genus Salvia; species Salvia splendens. The sequence continues at coordinate 13,524,178 of NC_056040.1, forward strand.
GAGAATAAAGTATAAAGTGAATAAGTAGAGAAAATAAAGTATAAAGTAAAAAAGAAAAAAAAGTCACCATATATGAAAATGACTCAATTATGAAGTAACTTTCCAAAATAGAAAAATGACTCAAATATAATATGTATATTCTTATAAATCGAACCGTCCCATGGGCCATGTGTATCAGTGTATGTCGACAGGAGCGACGATACTATAATAATTGCTATTAATAGCATTCTAACTTTGCGACGACGCATCACTGACACCAAACGATTCGAAATGCTACAAGTACAATATCATTCAATTCTATCTCGAATGCTCCGTTTTGCAAATCGCAAATGCATTCAATTCTATCTCAACTACAGGATTGCATCAACGTTCAATTCTATTGGTTGATTGAAACGAATGTTTATGTCTCTTAATTGAGCACGTAACTAAAATAATACCCCAATGTGACAATGTCAACTTCAAATAGGAAAAAATATTTATTTATCAACAAATTCGATCAATTACAATAAGGTTCTCCCCTCCATCCCATAATAGATGTCACACTTTCCTTTTTAGTTTGTTCCATAAAAGATGTCACATTTCCTTTTTGAAAAAAGTTTTCTCTCACATTAATATAAATATACTATTTTCTCTCTTCATCTAACACACAATACAACATCTCATAAAATTTCGTATCATTATTTAATTATGTCATCTACCATGGGACGAGGGAGTACTATTTGTTTTGAATTATACGACATAACTGTAAAATAAACTTTCTGTATAATGTGGCTCATGACGGAAAGGTTTGTTCAAATTTTTGTTGTGTAATTAAGAAATTATGTATGAATCATACTCCAAATTCAATTCTGTACTATCTTATATAGTAGTACTCCATTATAAGTATATTTCCACAAATCTAAATATATCGACGAAGATTCATAAAGCAATATTCAGATCCTACAATTTTTTAACTAAAGATGAATTCAATATAAAAATAATAATTAACGCAAAATTGGAACGTCTGATAACTCCAAATTATCATGGAAGGACATTTTGCATTTTTATTATATAACTTTACAAATTTATGTAAATTTTTGTGTTATACTATATGATTTTTCCCATTTTTTGCAATTTATGTAAATTATGAAGTAGAAAAAGAGATGATATACACACAATACACACCTGTAGGAAGAGGATTCGGTAACTCGAAATTTGATGCGAATAATCCACCGTCTGGATGAGGTGGGAGTGATCCGTCGTAGGAGCAAAGTCACTCAAGTCATCGACAACGCCATCTGCCTCGCCTCCACAAAGAGAACTCCCATGCCATTGCACTCGATTTGATGTTGACCTCTCTATCACGCGTCAACCTTTCCGCCACAAGTAAGACGCTACATTGCATGGTTGAGCACCGCCTTCAACATCATTGTATTAGGAAGGTTGGCCGCACCAGTTGATGATAAGAGAAGTGATACATGAGATGAGAGTTATATAGAGGTTTACCTTTTTCGTATAAAAATTATTTTTTATCATTCAATAACTTCAACCCATAATTTCTTTACACTAAAAATAACTTTCTTAACCTCACTTTTTTTTTTCTAGAACTTTCTAGGGGTAAGCAAAAAAATCAAAAACCGAATATCCGAACCGAACCAAACCGAAATTTTGAAATTCGGTTCGGTTTTTCGGTTCGGTTTTAAAAATAAAAAATTTCAGTTTTACGGTTTTGTTCGGTTCGGGCGAAAAAAATCAAAAAACCGAATTATTTTTTAAATATAATATTATATATATTTTGTCTAATTTAATTTATTATATCATATATATAATATATATTCTTTCAAAATATTTTATATAATATGTATTATATATATTCTTTTAATTTTATATTATATATTTATATTCTATTAGTATATATAAAATAAAATAAAATTATATATATTATTATATACACCATATTTTTTCGGTTTTGTTCGGTTTTTGAAGTTCGATTTTCAATTTTTCAGTTTTTCGGGTTCGGTTCGGTTTGGGTTTTGAACTAAATTCGATTTTTGGGGTTTGGATTGGTTTTGGCAAAAAACCAAACCGAAACCCGAATGCTCACCCTAGAACTTTCCACTAAGTCCATCGGCAATAATCAATGGGCACAGGTAAAGCTACAGTGAATTATGGCCAAGAAATATGGCCTCAGAGTGTTACGGGCCTTGAATCTTATTATTATTGGGTTACCAATCACTTATATGGAGTATGTATTGGATCAAGATTAATAAGCTTATTTCCCTTTTAACAATAAATGTTCCTTATAGTTATTCCAATTTGCAACTAAGGAAAATAACTCTTTATACTTCTTATTTCGTTTTCTCATGGATCCCAAAGTGCCAAGCTAGGAATTAAGCACAACTGCACAAGAAACACAGAATAAATTTGTGATATCCTTAACGGATTGTAGCATTTTTGTTGGGCTTCAACATTGTAACGGTATTTAAGACCCGTTAGACTTTTATTTCTGCTTAAAATTGCAGCTGGCCCGTTGCAAAATTTTCTCTTTCGAAGATATGAAATCCAGCCAATTCGACAATTCAGAATACTAGGCTTCATAATGATGAAAAACGTGTATAAAATGACTGATCTGGAAAAAATATTAATTACATCCTAGTTCCATAAAAATGAAAATATTCTTATTAATCAAATCAAAATAATAAAACTTACTAGTATTATTTATAAGTGGTTAGAAAACTAAGAGACTAAGAAGAAAATAAAATGAAAATTACTCCCTCCAGTCCCGTTACGTTACAAGTGAAGCGCTCCAAATAGGATGGTATTTTTGCAAAAATGATAATAAATACTACTGATTAAAGTAGAGATAAAATAACTCGACATGCATCAAACAGGTTCGCCACTAGAGAGCGACACATGTTTTGTGGTGGGTGTGGTGTATCTCTGATTAAATTATACTAGTACTTCTATAACAAAAATTACATTTCCTAAAAATGAATCAAGATTTGAAAATAATAGGCGGTGTTTGAATATAGAGAAAGCGGTGGTCTCATTTAAAATTAACATAAATAGTTCATTTAACCCCACCCTCTCTGGTTTTGGACCCTTTCCCTTACAGTTACAGAAGAATGAATGATTTTGGCAGACATTCATTCAAACCCTTACAAATTCAGAAAGCACAAAAAAAGAAAACAACAAGATCAATTTAAATCTCATAAAACAACTTCTGAAAGCGGTCCATATGCTGCGTATGCAGCGTGATCGACACGAACAAGCTGCCGTCGTTATCCGGATTCGGCAGCAGATAACTCTTCCCTTCAAACGGCGCCGCCCACGGCCCCATGTACACCGCCTTCCCCCACCCGAAATCCGGCTCGTAAACCGGCAGCCTCACCCAGCTGATCACCCACAGATTCGGGCACCTGAAGCTGTGCGCCCCCTGCGCCAGCTTGCTTATATCCTCCTGCTGCTCCAAGAAATCCAGCGACGACTTCAAGTACTCCTCGTCCAGCCTCATGATCGAGTCTCCAACTCTCCTCACCGCGTACGACAGCGAGTTCGTCTCGATCTCCCCGCACGTCGCGATGGGCGTGGCGAAGAAGATGGCGTTGCCGAAGTACCCCTTCGGCAGGCCCAGCTTAGCCCGCCCGTCGAAGGGGATGTGGAGCTTCGTCTCCTGGTCTGCGGGGAGCCCGCGGGCCGCGCACACGCAGCGCCAGATGTGGCCCGCGAGGACCTCGAACGTGCTCCACGGCCTCTCTGATTCATCTGCGGGCTTGCACTTGGCCTTGAGGGCGGTGAGCTGGTCCCGGGTCACCTTGTACTTGGAGTAGGCGATCTCGGTGTGCTCAAGCGGGACCGGGAGGGTGGGAGGGGGCTGGTACTCGGAATGGCTGAACTTCGGCTGAGGGGGGTTCCGGGCTGAGAGGGAGCTGCGGTCGAAGACGGGAGGGGGTGACGGGGCGGGGGCGCCGCGGGCGAAGTTAGCCCATGTGTTGATGAAGTGGAGGGCGGAGACGCCGTCGGATAAGTGGTGCTCGTTTGCGACACCTAAGCCGACGCCACCGCATTTGAAGCGGGTCAGCTGGGCCAAAATTAGTCCTCGTTAGCATAATCCGATGGAATTACTAATCATTAAATAGATAAACATCAAATTTGAAGCTAGCAGTTATTTCCTATGCTATAAAGTATTATTCTCTGTGTTGTTACGCAGTAACAGAATCATTTTTTTTACCCAGAAATTAAAAAAGAGATATAAAGTGTATTAAATAAATTGATAATAAAATAGGAGAGATACCAAGATATAGGAAAATGACTCGAACTGTCATCGAACAAAGGGATTAGTAATTAATGAGTTTGGGAACGGAATGTGTGGATATGGAATTGACTACTAGTACTATGTTTATGAATAGAAAAGTCAAGTAGTTGGATTTTGAATATGAAATTGGCAATGACGTCTTGTGTTTGATTCGCCTAACACAAACAAAAGATGATCAAGACTATAAATCAGGAAAGAAGATGAATAATCTTGAGACCTTAATTGTTGCCTAAGAGCATCTCCAATCCGCGACGGATGACCGGGACGTCCGCCATTGTGGCGTCGAAGGTCGGATACGGACGTCCCGTGAAGACGTCGGGTGTCCTCGGACGTGCGGGCGACGGCAGGCGGACGTCCGCCATTGTGGAGTGGGTTGGACGTCCGGTAATTAATTTTTTTTTAAACTCTATATATACGGCTCGTTGAACTTCATTTCATTCGCACCACTTGTGTTAACAAGTTTCTCTCTTCTTTTACTACAAATTTCATTTCTACTTAATGGAGAACAATAGGAACTCCCCTACCACGAGCGAGTCGCAGACTCCGGCGTTTCCCATCGACCTGGAGGGAAACGTTAGCGGAAATGTGACAACAGTTCCGACAATGTCGGGGATGGGTGGAATGGGTGGGATGATGTCCCCTTATATGTACAATTGGATGGGTGGGGGCGGCATGGGCGACGAGGACATCGCGGAGTGAGCCGGGGATATTGGACTATGTATTTTTCTTTTTTTGAATGACTATGTATTTTATTTTTTTTCTAACTATGTTTTTTTTATGTTTTATGACTATGTATTTTTGCCCGTATTTTGCTTTCCCGTATTCCGTGTCAAAATTATAATTCCGTTTTTACGTAATTACATTATTGTGATTTTTTTTATTGCGGGAAGTCCTAGTGGGAAGGGCGATGAGAAGGGCGGATTGTGCAGGGGATGTCTTAGTGACGTGGCAGTGAGATGAGAAGTCCTAGTGACGTGACAGGAGGTGTTTTTGGGATGTCCTAGTGGATGTCCGAGTGAGACATCCGCCCACTGGAGATGCTCTAATAAACAACAAATCTAAATCCAAACGAGTACAACTCTTAAGGTTTAAAATTGGTCCCACTACTTCTTAGTGTATCCAAACTAGACACAAAATGCTACGTACCAAACGACAAAAATTAAAAGTTCTCAATTCAATCATTCTTAGAAAGTATAAATCCGAATAAAAGTGAAAAATAAGGAGAATGAAATTAGAGATTTGATTAACCTGAAAAAGCATGAGTGGATAGGTGGAAATTCCCTTGGCGTAATCGACTTTGGGGATAAGGTTGAGATCGGGGCGGGGAGCGAAGTCGCCGAGCTCCTCCAACGTGCCGTCGCTCTCCGCCTCCACCAGCAGCACCCCCTTGCCGTTGCAATCGATCTCGAGGCGGTTACTATCGTTGAGCTTCAGCCGCCCTGCGTAAGGGTAGAAGACAACTAAGGCGCGGGCGAGCGCCTCCTTCAGCGCCGCCGCGTCGAAGAAGTCGCCCGAGCCGTCGTGGGGGTAGAAATGCACGCTGAGCGTGTGGTAATTGGCCGGCGATAGCAAGTCCAGATTCGACAGCCACACGCTGCCGCCCGGCGTCTCCGAAGCCGGCCGCACCATTGTCGAGTCTGTGATATCGATCTTCATTCTTTAGAGAGAGAGAGAGAGGAAGGAGAGAGGTGATAAGTAAGTTCAGAAAAAATTGAGAGGGGAGACTAATAAAATAGTAGTGGTGTTGGAGGCTTCCTTTATTGAGAAAAGTATGTGAACAAAAATCATCTATGTAAATTACTTCCTTTATTTATAGGGTAAATTATTGATGATGTTATACTCCTATATTGAAATGAGCGATTTAGGGCTCATTATTTGTTTGGGGTCTATTTAGGGTGTCCAAGATAAAAGCGGACACCCAATAGCCCCGCCTCATTTTTTATCTATAGCCTCAGTTTTTTGTCTATAGCCCTAAAATTTTATTTCCGCCATTATAGTGGACATTTCCAATAGCCCCAAATTTTATAATTAATTTTCATTTTAGTTTCAATCAAGTATAATTTAAATCATCGCAATATAAATAATTAGAAAATGAGGTAATTGGACCCGAATATTCGTTGTATTGCAAAAGGGTAAAATTATACAACGAATATTTAAAATAAAATATAACTAGATCAAATATACAACGAAAATTTAATCTAGTTCAAATCACAAAGGTGTTCACACTACGCCGCCACCTCCCCTACGTGCCCACACTTCTTCAATCAAATCGGCCTGGAGTGTGGTATGTGATGTGGTCCTGCGCATATCATCGAAACGTTGGATCAAATATTCATTGCTCCGTGGTACGCCCATCTGGATCTGCGCGGAGGCAACACCGTGACTTGTACTTGCGCCCTCTTCCGGTGCCCAGCGCTCTGCCGCAAATCCTTCATCCTATTATCATATTATGCAATATGATACATGCTAACATAATATTCGCGACATCATCTTCGTGCCAAACTCGTACCGGGCACCGTATAATGGCCCACCGCGCTTGGAGGACACCAAAAGCCCGCTCAACATCCTTCCTAGCACCCTCTTGTTTGCGCGCAAAATATTGTTTCTTCAGTCCAACCGGTTGGCGAACAGTCTTGACGAATTTTGAGTGATGAAAAGTTGGAATTGTGTGAAAATAATGAATGGAATGGGGTGTATTTATAGGTGAATTAAATTGAATAAAAAAATCAGGGGATATAGCCGTGCCGGACACCGTGCCACTATAGAAGCCCCGCCTATCCGCCGCGTCCGCCCCGGAGTCGCAGCGTCCTCGCCTCGGAGTCGCCGCGTCCTCGCCTCGGAGTCGCCGCATGCCCGTCCGCCGCCTACCGCGCCCACACTCGTCGTCCGCCCCGGGGGCGGATGTCACCTCCACTATAACCGCCCCGAGATCGCCCCGGCGAGGGCTATAGCCGCGCCTCAACCATAGTAAATACTCTTATGTTTCAACTAACACATAAATAAACAAGCAGTGGCGGAGCCACCCCAAAACCTATCATCATAGGTATACCTAATAACAATTCGCAACCTTGGTCCAGCGGTAATCCACTCTTATTTAACATAGTAGTCCTGAGTTTGATTCCTAACAAATGCCCCTTGTATATCTTTTTTCCTACTGCTCCTTCATTTGTTTATTCAAATCTTTTGTATTGTTTTTCTTACCGCCCCTTATTTTGTTTATTCAAATCTTTTTATCTTTTTCATATGGACTCTAAACTAGAAACCCATTTAATGCACACATCTTTTGTTTATTAAATCTTATGCATTTCTATATTTTTCATTCTTTTTTTATATTCTAATGCATTTGAAATCTACACTATTAACATATATATTTATATTTTCTATTTTTTCAAATCTTTTAAAGCATTTTTTACACCTGCATCATTTAAGCCTTTTAAAACTATTTTAATGCATTTGAAACCTATAAAATTCACACATATATTTATTCTTTCTATTTTCAAATCTTTAAAAGATATTTTTCATTATCTTGATTATTTTAGCTTTTAAAAAATATTATAATGTATTTTAGTTGCATATCGTTTACGCTTAGTCACAACATATAGTAATAATTTTTTATCTTTCCAATCTCTTCTTATGCACATATCTATAATGTTTTTAATAATTAAAATAAAATAATCAATTATGATTGAGAAAACAAAATAAAGAAAATAAAAGGAATCGATTAGATTTTGAAGCTTCGAAGTGTTATAATTATTTATCATACTCTCAAACAGAAAATCATGGATCCGCCACTGTACACAAGGTACATTTGGCTTCAAAATGGAGTCAGATTGTCTCATTTCTTAATTTTGTTCATGTTTGATTTTATAGGGATTTTATTAAAATTGTTCTTACAATTGGCTTCAAAATGGAGTCAGATTGTCTCATATCTTAATTTTGTTCATGTTTGATTTTATAGGGATTTTATTAAAATTGTTCTTGCAATTTACACGCAAGTCTATGACTATGCATATAACACCTATTGATTTGAACTTTGAAATAATAAATGTTGGGTTTCTATCCTATAATATGGGTAGGTGTGTGTGTTAGTTTCGTGCACTATGTGATGTTTTATTGGAATTCTTAGTCACTTTATTAAAAATGCATATAATATAAATTAAACATCTCTAGATTGGGTTTTGAGTTGAAAAAGTCGCCGGAATGGGATAGAGTCGTTTTTAAAGCTTCATTTAATGCAGGTACTTACCGAAAGCTTTAAAATTTATTGCTTATAGTAAAATTAGGACAAAAATTGTACACTTGTGTGAATGTGTGACAATATTCTAACTACACATCATTAATTACGGCACTTAAAATGTCACCACCTATTAAGTTTGAAACTTAAAATGCGTAATAATCATCTCTGAATTCAATTCAAAACTACCACTTCATCTTTTATTTGCGGAGTATGAATGTTTTTGCTTCTTTTTCTAAACTTAATAAAAATCCTACTAGTTGAATATAACTCCCATCTATGTCCACCTACCTCATGCACGTGTTGAATCTTCCGAAACCTGCCAATCGTATTTTAAATTATTTACACCTTTTTTAGGCTATCCACGATAGCGCCTAGCGCACCGCTTAGCCGAGCGTCGGCGCTAGGCGATCTATTGCAACCGCCTAGCGGTTTTCGGAATTAAAAATCGCCTAGCGGTTCCGTGGCGCTAGGCGGTGCGCTGGGCGATCCGCTCGGCGCTATTGTAGCGTCCGGATCGCCTAGCGCACCGCCTAGCGCGATTTTTTTTCGAAACACTATATATACACGTCTTGCACGTCATTTTCATTCGCACCACTTGTTTTAACGAGTACTATCTCTATCTAAATTTCTGTACAAGATCAACAACGGTAAATGGATCTCAACAACGAGCCTACTTCATGGAGTAGCGGGTCTCAAGGTCAAACTCCCCTGGTCCCCGTGGGAAGTGGATGGAGTCAGATGCCATCATACTACAACATGTACCCGTGGCAGCAGATGATGCCCGGGATGCCAGCCGGGGGGAGTCCACCGGGGGGTTTCCGGCGATGCCGGGGTGGGCACCCGGGATGCAGATGATGCCCGGGGGGTACAGGCGACGCAAGGGACGCCGGGGGGGGGGTACCGGCGACGCAGTGGAAGACGGGGGGATCCCCGGCAACACAGGGGACGCCGGGGGACGTCTATCGCCCCAGTTTTGATTTTTCGACTGGTTCGTCGCACACATCGACCCCAACGGAGGCGCAGCAGTTGCCCCAATTTGACACTTTCTCCTTCGATGAATTGAGGTTAGATCTTCTTGGTGTTTCGGATGCTCCCGTTCAAACGGGGGCGCAGGGCGGGGTCGTGGCGCCCCAAAGAAGAAAAGCAAGGGGAAGAGGGTCGGCGAGTCCTCGCAGCCGGGTGAGGACGACAGCTCGGTACGGAGGAGGTGGACGGACACGAAGAACGTCGCGCTGTCCAAGGCGTGGGTGAGTGTTTGCGACGATCCTCTCGTTTCGAACAACCAGAGGATCGTCAACTTGTGGGGCAAGATAGCAGCAGCCTACTAGAGGTTTTGCCCGGAGGGGAGGCGATGCACCGGGGAAGATTGCCGGAAGGGGTGGGACCGAATCAGGGCTGCGGTCTCCTAATTTTCGGGCTTGTACACCAACGCCCTCCGCATGATGAGCAGTGGCCAAACGGAGGAAGACTGCAGGAGGATAGCGGAGAAAGCCTTCCCCCTGAAGGGGGTGTATAAGGACTTCACCTACTGGAACTGCTATCTTGTGCTGAACGACTCCGAGAAGTTCCGAGTATGTGTCGACGCTGGCTGGCCGAAGAAGCAACGACTGAACTATACCGGTGATTTCAGCGGCAGCAGCGGTGGTTCCCACGACCTCCCCGAGACGGCCCAGGAGGTCCCGACCCCTCGTTCGTTCGCTCACCGAACTCGCCCGGTTGGGCACAAACGGGCTCAACGAGAGGCGAGGGGGGTCGCCGGGGGTTCCTAGGAGGTCCAGTTGGCTTCCCCCCTTGGCCAATCCACAGCGGATCTCAAATTCTTCGCGCGTCAACAAACGCGCGCTCAGATGGTCAAGACGATGGCCGAATGGCGGGCGGCGGTGGACCCCGTGGAGAAGAGTTTGCTTCAAACATTGCTCCTAAGCATGCAGGAGGATTTGGAGGCGGCACGGAGGGAAGCCGCCGGGAGTAGAGGCGGCGGCGACAGAGGCGGAGGCGATGGTGCCGACAACGACGGAGGAGACGACGACGGAGCAGAGGAGTGAATTATTGTATTTTTTGTTAACTATTGTAATTTTTTAAAATTATTGTACTTTTTAAAATTATTGTACTTTTTAAAATTTTAATAGTATTATTAATGTTTCCCGTATATGTCTCGTAAATTAAATTCCGTATATTGTGTGATTGTTAATTATTTCATTTTTATATAATTGTTATTAGTGATGTGGCTGGGCTATTTATGATGTGGCAGGAGGATTTTTAGTGTTGATGATGTGGCAGAAGGAGTTTGTGGCTAGGCTATGGCTGTGCTATTGCTGGGCTATTCCTATTGTGGATGGCCTTAGGGAATTATGTCGATTTGACATAAGCGGCTAATATACTCTCGATCGAATTAGAGTTCATAAGGCCATCCGCAACGGCGCCTAGCGCACCGCTTAGCCGAGCGCCAGCGCTAGGCGGTCCATTGCAACCGCCCAGCGGATTTCGGAAATAAAAACCGCCGAGCGCTCGGTGGTTTCGCAGCACTGGGTGATTCGCTCGGCGCTATTGCAGCTCCCGGATCGCCTAGCGCACCGCCGAGCGGAATTTTTTTTTCTTTTTCGAAACATTATATATATGCGGTTTGCACGTCATTTTCATTCGCACCACTTATTTTAACGGGTACTCTCTCTATCTTAATTTATGTACAAGATGAACACCGAGAAATGGAGAACGCCAACAAAGGTACTACAGTGACGAGCGGGTCTCAAACTCCCCCGGTACCCGTGGGAGGTGGATGGGGTCCGATGCGAGGGTACTACAACTTGTACCCGTGGCAGGGGATGATCCCCGGGATGGCAGCCGGGGGAAATATGCCCGGGATGGCAGCTGGGGGGAGTATGCCGGCGTGGTAGGGGGTACCGGGGATGCAACCCGATATGCAGATGATGCCGGGGTGGGCGCCCGGGATGCAGATGCTGCCGGGGGTGCCCGGGATGCAGATGATGCCGCGGGGGGGGGGGGGGTAGTACCCGCGACGCAGGGGGAGGGGGACGTCTATCGCCCCAGTTTTGATTTTTCGACTGCTTCTTCGCACACATCGACCCCAACGGATGCGCAGTTCACACAATTTGATGTTTTTTCCTTAGAGGAGTTGGGGTTTGATATTCTCGGAGTTCCGGGTACTCCCGTTCAAACGGGGGGAGCAGTGCAGGGTCGTGGCGCCCCAAAGAAGAAGGGCAATGGGAAGAAGGTCGGGGAGTCGTCGCAGCCGGGTGAGGACGACGGCTCGGTACGGAGAAGGTGGACAGATGCGGAGAACGTCGCGCTGTCCAAGGCGTGGGTGAGTGTTTGCGACGATCCTCTCGTTTCTAACAACCAGAGGATCGTCAACTTGTGGGGCAAGATAGCAACAACCTACCAGAGATTTTGGCCGGAGGGGAGGCGACGCAACGGGGAGGATTGCCGGAAGGGGTGGGACCGAATCAGGGCTGCCGTCTCCCGATTTTCTGGTTTGTACGCCAATGCCTTCAGCATGCAGAGCAGTGGCCAAACGGAGGAAGACTGCATGAGGATAGCGGAGAAAGCCTTCCCCCAACCCGGGTTGTATAAGGACTTCACCTACTGGAACTATTATCTTGTGCTGAACGACTCCGAGAAGTTCCGAGTAGGTGTCGACGCTGGCTGGTCGAAGAAGCAACGACTGAACTATATCGGTGATTTCAGCGGCAGCAGCGGTGGTTCCCACGACCTCCCCGAGACGACCCAGGAGGTCCCGACCCCTCGTTCGTTCGCTAGCCGAACTCGCCCGGTTGGGCACAAGCGGGCTCAACGGGAGGCGAGGGGGACAGCCTGGGGTTCACAGGAGGTCCAGTCGGCATCCTCCCTTGGCCAATCCACAGCGGATCTCAAATTCTTCGCGCGTCAACAAACGCGCAATCAGATAGTCAAGACGATGGCCGAATGGCAGGCGACGGTGGACCCCGTTGAGAAGAGTTTGCTTGATTGCTCCTGAGCATGCAGGAGGATTTGGAGGCGGCACGGAGGGATACCGGCAGGAGTAGAGGCGGCGGCGACGGTGGCGACGGAGGCGGAGGCGATGGTGGCGACGGAGGCGGAGGCGATGGTGGCGACAGCGACGGAGGAGACGAGGAGTGAATTATTGTACTTTTTTTTAAATTATTGTAATTTTTTAAATTATTGTACTTTTTTAAAATTATTGTACTTTTTAAAATTTTAATAGTATTATTAATGTTTGTCGTATATGTCTCGTAAATTAAATTCCATATATTGTGTGATTGTTAATTATTTCATTTTTATATAATTGTTATTAGTGAGGTGGCTAGTGATGTGGCTAGGCTATGACTGAGCTATTTGCTTGTTTTGATGATGTGACAGAAGGATTTTTAGTATTGATGATGTGGCAGGAGGAGTTTGTGGCTAGACTATGGCTGGGCTATTGCTGGGCTATTATTATTGTGGATGGCCTAATTGTTGAAACACAATGAAAAAACATGTAATTTTTTTTAATTTTATCAGTATATAAAATCATTTTATTATCTGAACTATTCATTTTGTATCAACTTTACTCTCTGGGATCATTTTCTAGCACCACAATATTGGCGTGGCTTGTCAAATTGCCATGATGTTTTCCACAACTTTTACAAAACAAAAGAGATAAATATCACTCAACATTAATTAAAGTATTTTCGCACTATAAATTACGCCATAATTTAAACTATAGAATATTATTTAACCAGTGAAATATCGTTTGTGTACCAATAACACGTTACGTCGCATATCGAATTGCATCAATGTGTTTAATGCTCACAAAGTTTACCTAACAAAAATGATTTTATTTTTCCAAAGTGTTAATCACATTATGATAGACCAACATTTTATGCAATTTGTATTTAGATAAAAAGATAAAGATATTTTTAATGTAATTAAATACGTTAATTAGTACTCCCTCCGTCCCTGAAAGTTTGTCCCATTTTTCTATATCCATCTGTTCCACAAAATTTGTCTCATTTCACTTTTTACCATTTTTAGTAGTGAACCATATATTCCATTAACTCATTCCTACTCATATTTTATTATAAAATTAATATATAAAAATAAGACTCATATTCCACTAACATTTTCAACTCACTTTTCATTACATTTCTTAAAATACGTGTCAGTCAAAGTGGGACAATAATTGGAAGATGGAGGGAGAAATATATTTGAATATACCACTAATGTTTCAAAAATATTCTTATTCTTCTTGTCTTAACTGAAATTGGGAATGCAAATAAAAGTATCATTGAATAACAAATGATTAAGATAATTTTGTCCACAAACTAGAGACTCTTTTTTTTAGTTCTTAATTATGGTTATTTTTCACAAAATTTTGAACATAAATAACTATTGTCTCTATTTCCATGTCCTTAAAAGATTAAGTTTTTTGTAATGAAGAAAGATACAATTAACACATACTCCCTTCATCACACGGTATTTGAGTCGTATTCTATTTTGGATTTCCCAAGTTACTTGAGTCATTTCTCTTTTTAGCTAAAAAAAACATTTAATCACATCTACTTTATTCTTTCTTTTACTTTACTTTCTCTCATCTCTCTTACTTTATTCTCCCTTCTATTTTATTTTACTTTTTTTAACTCATTAAATATGCCTCAAGTAACGTGGGACGGATGGAGTATATATTAAAATCATTTTCTATGTTTCTTGATATAAGTGGTATAGTGAAAGTTGTTTTTGATACTTTAATAAATTCAGTAATGCATAATTAACTTAGGTTTAAATTGATAATTAAGTTATACTTTAAAAAGTAAACAATTACTTTTTCATGAAAAAGTTGTTATTAAAAAGTAAATTTATGGTATCATAGATTTTAGAAAATTAAACACTTATTCGGAAAAAGATTCATCAATGAAATAAAAATTTGCAATTGACGGAGTATATTAGTGAATAAAACAATATCCCCATTTCATCTTAAAATTAAATCGTCTGTAAAATAAATTATACACCCGTGCAGATTTTTAGTTGAAATATGATTCCCACTGGTCTACTTATCCAAGTCAGAAGAAAATTACTTAGTAATTAGCAAAAATAGTAACATGACAAATGTAGAATTAATATATAATACTCCCTCCGTCCCATAAGGATTGTCTCACTTTGGTCGGATACGAGTTTTAAAAAATATAATGAAATATGAGCCCTACTTTTATATATTACTCCCCCGTTACATGATTTAAAGAACCATTTTACCATTTTGATTTGTCCACGATTTATAACATACCATTTACTTTATTCCACTTTTAGTATACAGACCCCACATCCTACCAACTTTTTACAATCACAATCTAATATAAAATTAACACTTTAAATGGGTCCCAGTTTCCCTTCACTTTCTCCCTTTACTTTTCTTCACAAAGTCAAACAATTTCTTAAAATCTGTGCCGAGTCAAAATGATTCTTTAAATGGTTGACGGAGGGAGTAGTTTTATAATAAAATATCAGTAGGAATGAGTTAGTGGAATATGAGCTCCACTAATAAAAAATGTAGAAAGTGAAATGAGATAAATTTTGTGGGAGAGAGGAATACTTACTAGTTCCATATCTGAGATTGTGAATTTTCCACCTAACAAAGTAGGTGAGTTTCTGTGTAGTAGTTTATCGATGCAATTAAGATCATATACTTATCAAATAAATAAGACCACTGTAGTCCATGTGAATTCCAAAATCCAGCTGACATCTTAATTTATCACATTGGAATTTTGTTCATAATTTGGGATTGGGTCTTCAAAGCTTTGGATTCAATATTACACCCATTTTTGTCAATTTTAAATCGGATCCGACCGATACATAAAGTCATAATTTTCTTACATTATGTAATTTACCTTGCCCTAACCATGTTGCCACTTAATTAATGTTTGTAATATGAATGATTATAGGGACTTTAAATGATTATTAACGTATTTTAGTCTCTCTAATTTAGGATTCATTTTCAAATATCACA
The DNA here is from genome assembly GCF_004379255.2 of Salvia splendens. Lineage (NCBI taxonomy): Eukaryota > Viridiplantae > Streptophyta > Magnoliopsida > Lamiales > Lamiaceae > Salvia > Salvia splendens. The sequence continues at coordinate 13,539,706 of NC_056040.1, forward strand.
AACATATAGATCCGGGTCTACATCTGTGAAGTCGTGAATCTGGAACATAGAGGAATCTAAAAAATATTTACTTGCTTCGTCCCATAAAAATATGTACACTTTCTATTTTTGTTTGTCCATAAAAATATAAAAATTTACATTTATGAAAAGTTGTCCCGAACTCATTATCTATCTATATCAACTTATTTACAATTTAGATCAATATGATTCACCATTACAATTCATTAACACTTACTTATAATAATTAAGGTCATACTATTAATTATCTACTAACACTACTATAGCTATTTTTCCTTTCATTTTTTTTTGCTTTAGTAATTGTATATTAAATTTGTGTCATTTCAAATAAACATGATTTCATGGGACTATGGGTAAAGGGGGAGTAATTAAATTGAATGTAGACCCTAGGCAACAGTGGAGCCATAAAACAACTTTTTTCTATACACAGCATGAGTTGTCAACCAAACAATAATTAAGCAAGTACTAGTATTTATTTTTTCAAAAGATGATGATTGATGACTAATTATTTTCGTCCCACCACTAGAAAATGGATGCAGGGTTGGCCCGGCCCAGTCCATACCAGGCTGGATAGAGCAAATATCGGCCCAAATAAACGACTACGGTTATTTGTCACACCTACTGGGCCTTGTCTTCATCACTTGCCCAACTAAATAGGCATTATTTATTTGTCATTTCATAGCAAACTGCCGATGGGCTGGCTCGGAGGGAGGGTAGTAGGCATGGCGTCTCCGAGATTGGCCTCACCATACTCGACTCTTTCACACTCACCCTCATGTTTTCTGATTTTGTTGAGAGAGAGTAGGATTTCCTACAATCCACAAGTTATGTTTTTCTACACACAAGAAATCTCAATTATTAAATCATACTCCATCTACCCCCAATTATAGTCCCACTAGTTTATGGTGGAGTGTGAGTCCAATTATTTGCTGAATTATAAGATCTACTAATAATCTAAAATGAAAAAAAATCAAAAATAAAACTATTAATAGTGGATATTCCAAAATGGCTACTATTAATATTCCCTCTCCTAGTTAAGTTGTAGTATTCCTTTTTTAGTTGTCCTAAAATAGTTGAATCATTTAATTTTTTGACAAAACTTTATAATCTCTCCTACTTTATTTTCTTTTTCTCTCTCTTACTTTACTTTCTCTAAAAAATAGATAATAATTGAAACAACTCGAATTTTAATGACAATCAGTAAAATAAGAAACAAATAGAAATAAAAAGTGATTGGAGTATTATTAGTAGATAATGAGACCCACCCCATTAGTGAGAAAAAAGTTTCCTCAAATAAAACTGGTCTACTTTTAAGGAACATCTTAAAATGACAAATATGGTCTATTTTTAAGGAACATCTTAAAATGACAAATATGGTCTATTTTTAAGGACGGATGGAGTATTATTTTTTTACACGCGTACCGTGAATATTATGATGCTAATTTCTGAATAAAAGTATTAAGATGGAATATCATGTTAAGTGTTATGTGGAGTTTTTCATTTATCAGATTATGTGTTAATAAAAGTATTCATGAACACTATTTTGACTAGTCTTTTCCTTATTTCTCTTACTTTATCAATTATGCATTAATTATCATATCATTTTAAATGTATACTCGCTCCGTCCACAAAGAATATGTACTTTGGGTTCGTCACGGGTTTTAATGCAAAATTGGTAAAGTAAGAGAGAGGTAGAGAGAAAAAAGTAATTAAAGTATTGTTAGTGGAGAATGAATCTCTCCTTATTAGAGAGGAAAGAATTTCTAAAATTAAAAAGTACATATTTTTATAATACGGACTAAAAATGAAAGAATGTTTATTCTCGTGGGACGGAGGAAGTATATTTTTATGAGACTATGATCAGTATTTTTATGCGACAATGAGTCAGGAGTAATTAATAAATGTAGACCCTAGGCAACAATTGGATCGCACTAGCCATAAAACAACTTTTGTGCAAGTAGATTTGAATTCTATACACAAGAGTTGTCAACCAAACAATAATTAAGCAACTACGAAGGAGTAGGATTTTGTTACAACAGAACGATGATTGATGACTAATTTTCGTCCCACCAAATAATGAGTCACTTGAAATTGCATGCAGGGTTGGCCCAGTCCATACCTGGCCGTATAGAGCAATTGTCGGCCCAAATAAACTACATTAAGAGCATCCACCGTAGGGTGGACAATATCCAATAGCCCGTCATTTTTTTTTGTCTATAGTCACTTTTTATTTGTCCGGGCCTATCAAAAAAAGTATCCGCAACTATAGTGAACATTTTTTAGCCAATTTTTATTTTATTTTATTTTTTATATATTTTAATTAAATTATAATAAAAATTATCGGACTACACATAATTAGAAAAAAACGACTATAATTAAATAAATTAAAGTTGAATACTAAATTTTCATCGTATTAAAGTAATGGAAAAATTATACAATGAAAATTTAATCTACAGAAAATCACACCACTTCTTCACGCTGTGCCCCCTCCCCTACTTGCCCATACCTCTTCAATCAAATCGGTCTGGAGTGTGGTATGTGTTGTGTTCATGCGCATATCAGTGAAACGTTGGAGCAAATATTCATTTTTACGTGGTACACCCATCTGTATCGGCACGGAGGCAACACCGTGACTTGAACTTGCACCATCTTCCGGTGCCCAGCGCACCGCAGCAAAGCCTTCATCTTCTATTATCATATTGTGCAATATGATACATGTTAACATAATATTCGCGACATCATCTTCGTGCCAAACTCATGCGGGGCACCGTATAATGGCCCATCGCGCTTGGAACACACCAAAAGCTCGCTCAACATCCTTCCGAACAGCCTCTTGTTTTCCCTCAAAATATTATTTCTTCGGTCCAACCGGTTGGCGAACTGTCTTGACGAATACGGGCCAACGAGGGTATATCCCATCTGCCAAATAGTACCCCCTGTTGTACTGCGTTCCGTTGGCTATGAAGCTGATTTCTGGACCCTCCCCCCGGCACTCATCATTGAAGAGAGGCGATGACTGCAGAACGTTGATGTCGTTGTTCGAACCTGCAACACCGAAATACGCATGCCATATCCGCAAGCGGTAGTCAGCAACGGCTTCCAGAATCATCGATGGACCTTTGCTTTTGAAACCAGTGGTGAACTGGCCTTTCCACGCCACCGGACAGTTTTTCCACTCCCAATGCATGCAATCGATGCTCCCTAACATCTCTGGGAAACCGTGCACCGAACCGTGCATATCTAGCAGTCTCTGGCACTCATCAGAGGTTGGCTTTCGTAGGAACTCCAGACCAAAGATTTTCCGGATCCCCTTACAAAACTGTCTGAGCACTGTTAGGCTAGTCGTCTCACCCATATGTAGGTATTCGTCGAACATATCAGTGGGTCCGACATAGGCAAGCTGCCTAATTGCAGCGGTGCATTTCTGAAAAGTAGACAGCCCGATCCGGCCAGTGCAATCACTCCGGAGGGTGAAGCACCTGTACCGCTCCGCCAAATTCGTCGCTATATGGGTGAAGAGCCGTTGCGACATTCTGAAACGCCGACAGAAAATTTCGGGTGGATAACAGGAGTTATCCACAAAGTAGTCCGCCATTAGCCGCTGGTGCGCTCCGCTATGGTCTCGTTGGATGGTCCGACGAGCAATAATCTCACGAGGGATCGCGGCCTCCGCCAATTCCGCCGCGCTCGCCGCATCCTCCTCGTCGACTTGGTTCTGCACCTCTTGAATCAGAGAATTCCACGCGTCATTCCATAAATCGTCCATTTTTAATACCAATGGAATCCACAAATTTTAGTAAGAGAAAGTATGAGCGGAGAGTTGGAATGGTGTGAAAATAATGAGGGGAATGTGGTGTATTTATAGGTAAATTAAATTTTTTTAAAAAAAAAAAAATCGTCCGATCCTAACAGGCGCGCCGCTCACCCCGCGCTATAGGCCGGCTCGCCGGCCGGCGCGTCCTCGGCGCCTAGTCGCCGATCGCCCTACCGCCCCGAAAATTTTGTCCGCTACGGGGCGGACACCCCGCCCACTATAGATAGCCGCGTCCTCGGCGTTTCCGGGCCGGCCGGCGCGCCGCCCCTGTAGTGGATGCTCTAAGACATATTTTCACACCTGGGCCTTGTCTTCATCACTTGCCCAACTAAATAGGCATGATTTATTAGTCATTTCATAGCAAACTTTCTACTGCCGAGCTGGCCCATCGGGTTTCGGAATTGGTCCGAATAGCTCGATAAATTTAGAGGGTTAGGCCATATATGTATAAAGGTAAGAAAACATACAAATTTCCAATGCTTTGTACTCACTACAGTCAAGTTCATTTTTTTTAGAAAAACATGAATAATTTATTTTTTTAAAGCATCCGATAATGTTTATTTAAATAAAAGAAGTGGTCTCAAATATGATAGAGCAAGTTCCGAAAGGCGTCCATATGAGGCTCGAGGAGCGTGATCGCCAGCAACATGCTACCATCATTTTTGGCATCAGCAAACAACAATGCCTTCCCTTCAAACTGAGGCCTCCCCGGCCCAGCATACACCGGCTTCCCCCACCCGAAATCCGCTTCGTAAAACGGCAGCCTCACCCACGTCGCTATCCCAAAATTAGGGCACTTTACACTCCTCTCGCTTCTCGCGATGTCCTTATTATTTGGCAGGTGCAGCTCCAAGTAGTCCAGCGCCGACCTCAAGTACTCGTCGTCCATTCGGACCAACGCCTCGTGGACTTTCTCCGCCGCCACCTCCACCGGATTCGACACCAGCTCGCCGTAAGTGGCCGTCCACGTGGTGAAGAACACCCCGTTGCCGAGGAAACCAGGCGGCAGCGGTGGCTGCAGCCTGGCCCGCCCGTCTACGGAGATCTGCAGCTTGGTTTCTTGTTCTCCGGGGAGGCCGCGGGCCTCGCAGACGCAGCGCCACACGTGGCCGGTGACCGCCTCGAAGGTGGTGTAGACGGATTCGTTTTGTCGATTGCATTTTTGCTTGAGAGATTTGAGGAAGTCGGGGGTGAGGGTGAATATATTGTGCGATTTGTTGGTGTTGGGGAGAGGGGTTATGAGCGGCGGTGGGGGCTGGTATTCGGGGTGGGGGAATTGGGGTTGCGGCGGGACGCGCGCTGAGAGGAGGCGGCGGTCGAGGAAAGGAAGGACGGCGGCCGAGGAGGCAGTGTAGCCGCGGGCGATGTCGGACCACGTGTTGATGAAATGGAGGGCGGAGAACCCGTCCGCAATGTGGTGCTCGCTTAAAACGCCTAAGCAAACGCTGCCGCATTGAAAGCGGGTCAACTACAATCAAACATTTTCATTCAAAAAAACACAATTATTTGTATTTATAAAAAAATAAATAAATAAAGGTCGTAAAGAAAAACGTTCCTAAGTTGAGACAGACCTGTATCAGCAAAATTGGGAAGGAAGAAATTCCATGGGAATAGTCGACGTTTGGGACGAGAGCAAGGTCGGGGCGAGGGCTGAAACCACCCAAGTCATCGAGATGAGTGTCGCAGTCGGTCTCCACGAACAATACTCCCTCGGCGTTGCAGTTAATCTGTATGCGGCCATCATCCGCCTTCTGCAGCCTCCCTGCGTAGGGGTAGAAGTCAACTAGGACACGCGCAAGCGCATCCTTTAGCACTGCAACGTCGAAGAACGTGGCGGCGCCGTTGGAGCGGTAAAAGTAGACGGTGTGAGTATGGTGGGTAGTAGGCATCACTAAGTCTAAATTCGAGAGCCACAAACTCCTTCTCGGCGTCTCCGCGATTGGCCTCACCATACTCGACTCTTTCACACTCACCCTCACCCTCATGTTGTTTGATTGTTGAGAGACTACAATTTCCTACAACCCACAAGTTATGTTTTTATACCCACAAGAAATTTCAATTATCAAAATCATACTTCCTCTACCCTCCATTATAGTCCCACTTTGAATATTAAAAAATTGTAAAGGAAAGTAGATTTAAAAAAAGTAAAATATAGGTCCCATTTTTATTTACATACTAGTTTATAATGGATTGCTAGTGCAATTATTTGCTGAACTATAAGATCTACTTATCTAAAAATTTTTAAAAAAACTATAAATAGTGGATATTCCAAAATGGCTAAGAATACTCCCTCTGTCCCAAAGTAATTGAATCACATTCCTTTTTTAGTTGTCCTAAGAAGTTGAATCATTTACTAGTTTTTTGGCAAAACTTTATAATCTCTCATACTTTATTTTCTCTTTTTCTTTCTCTTACTTTACTTTCTCTATTTAACCTTTTACACATTAATTTCTTAAATTTCGTACCTAAAAGAAATGTTTCAACTACCTTAAAATGGAGGGAGTATTATTTTGTAATCGAAGAAAGTAGAATAATAATATAAAATTTGAATCTCCAAAACAAAAAATAGTTTAGATGACAAAAGAAAATTTGGTAATATACATGTTTGTGGAAGCGAGAGTATATGTAAGCAAAAAGAATAGATCGAGACGGTTACGAATACAAGGGCTGATGCAACGCCGATAGCAAAATGGCATCTGCTAACCAATAATATAAACCATTTTCCACAACTGTAAGATATTACGAATTTATGCTCAATTCATTTCTTATCATCATTCTATTTTCATCAAGGCTACATGTTCAATTAGGCCCATGTGTCTTTTAGCTGCCCCACTATTTTTTATTTCTCGTGTATTTTTCTAGGTCCATAAGGAAAATGAATTTTGGGGTTCTACGTGTTTAATTTAATATGTATAACTATTTTTTAATATTTATTAATAATCAAAATGTAGGTTAAATTGTATTTAATTCATTATAGAAATAAGTATAATTGCCTTATAAGATTTTCTATTTTATTAAGAAATCGTATAGGAAATAAAAAAAACATATATTTTGTACTGAGTATTAATATAAGAAAGGGTTATAGTCACATATGTTAGAAGAATGATTTCATATTTCTATTTTAATCATATGGATGAGATCATAGGTGCATAGCAATTCCACCATTCAATTCTATATATATCAAGGTACGTTTCCGCTTTTTAATTTATGTTCCTTCTTTGTTGTTCTTCATTAATCACCATAGATAAATTTATTTAATTGTTCTTCAATTATTATAACAAGTGGTATCAGAATCATTCTCTTGATGATTCTCTAAATATTGGAAAATGAGAAGTCATACTCCCTCTATAATAAATAGACAATATTTGAAACACCACGAGTTTTAATGCACAATCAGTAAAATAAGAAACATATAGGAAGAAAAAGTGATTGGAGTATTGTTACTGGAGAATGAGACTCATCTCATTAGAGAGAAAAAAGTTTTCTTAAATAAAATTGGTCTATTTTTTAAGGTACATCCTAAAATGGCAAATGTGATATATTTTTAATGACGGATGGAGATTATTTTTTGCTTTGTTTTGTGAATTCACAAAATCGTGTTTTTTGGATTTATTTAACTATTTGGATGACAAATTGCTAATTTAATTCAAAGTTATTGTTAATTATTTGTTAATAACTAGTACTCCCTATTAATTCCAAGCTATTAGAGCATTCACATATATGCTCTTGCCAAAAAGCATGGATATGGGCCCGAACCCACTTTTATTTATTTTTTACTCCCCGCTCTTCCGCAAAAGCACAACACCCATATCCATGCTCTTCCACAATAGCATGCGCAAGGGTCTCACCATTCTATTATTCAATTTAAATACTTCAATTACTAAAAACATTTTCACAATATTAAAATGCATTAAAAATACCCGAAATACTATTACACATTACTAAAAAATTAAAAATTACATAAATAAAATCCTAAAAATTTAAAATTATATAATTAAAATCCTAAAATTTAAAATTACATGATTAAAATCCTAAAAATTGAGGTTAAGAGAGTTGTTTGGTATAGTGTGATTTTTTGTGTTGAAATGAAGGTATTTATAGATGAAAGTGTGAATTTTGGGATAAAAATAATGAAAAATAAATTAAAAGTGTGAAAAAATGGATATATTTTATTGGGTAATGCGGAAATATTTTTTTATTAAATCTGAATTTTTTAGATTTTTTTGAATTAAAAAAAATGATAAATCAACGGTCAATCAGAGCATGTCACATCGGCTGCTCGTGCTCTTGCCGTTGGTACGGCGGTGCTCTTAGCTAAGAGCCGGGCCGTGCCGTTGGCAAAATGCTCTTAGATCTAAATGATTTAGTGGTACCTAGCGGTCGGCCGGGAGGAGCATTAATTGGCCGCCGAATTAGTTGGTGGAGCTTTATGTTATTATGTATTAGTATGAATTAGGGGTGGGTCGATACGAGATATCGTATCGAAAACGTTGTATCGTATATCGTATCGAAAATATCGATATGAAAGAATTTCATATCGTTATCGTATCGAAAGTTTCGATATATCGAACTTTCGATATGGATAATATCAATATCGATATCGTATCGAATACCTGTGTATCGAAAATTATAATTTCAAATATGTTTCGATATATACGATATATTCGAATATTCGATATAAAATGATATATCGAAAATATCGATATAAAACGATATATCGAAAATATCGATATATATCGTATATTCAATATAAAACGATATATCGCGATATAAGGAAATTCATATCGTTATCGTATCGAAAACTTACGATACGGTATCGTTTCGTATCAAAAATTATGATATATCGAAAATCCGATAATTTTTCAATATTTTTCAATACGATACGAGCGATATATCATTTTTTCGATATTTTTCCCCAGCCCTAGTATGAATGACCGATCAATTGCCCGCCGAATTAGTTGGCTGAATAATTATGTACTATATAGAATAATAGAATATAACAAGTTCATGAATCGTTTTGTTAATTCAAGGTTATACTCCATTTGTTAATTTTGGGTCAATCGAAAATTTATTTTGGTAGACATATTACTATGAACTATGAATCAGAGAGACTACTTTCAATGGTGTTTTGAATTTAATTCATGATTGTATCGTTTTTTTTTTTGTTTTTGTTTTGGTCAATCTAATTTATTAATGAATTGAAAATTTGAGAATTTTAAAGAATTTGCAAATTGTATATTTTTGTTCGTTGATTAGGGTTCATGTTCTTGAAAATTTATATGTTATACATTTGGGTTGATCATACAACTCTTGATTTATCATTTTCTCTATATGAATTTGATTTAATTTTGCATTTACATCATTCTTATTGGTTGTTTTCTAGTACTTGGAAATTTTGATTTGTTGCAGCGACTGCTGGGAATGTAATAGAGTGGTCGTTGGGATTTAGCGACTCGTTGGCTAGCCACTGTATTCCATAAAGTTATCAGCTACTCACCGAGTTCCCAAATGGTGCGAAACTAGTACGTTGGTGAGCGTCTGTATAATATTTTAAATTTTAAAATTCAAATTTTTGGGTGCATCACATATTTCTATATTTTCTACTAATATTCAAAATAAATTTATCAAAGATGTTGAAAAAATAATATACAGTACTTAATCAGGACGATTTCTTTCTGCGTAGATATTATAATTTGATGTGTGAGTGTAGATTACTTGATCAATCTGAAATTAGTTTTAGTTGTGGCATTCTTAAATTGATCAACTTTAAGTAAATGAAAAATAATAATTATTGTAAATTATTTATGAACCCTCCGTTTTTTTTAAATAACAAATATTTTTATTTTGAGTCGTTTCTTAAAAATAGAAATTTTAGAATCTTTTCTATTTTAGGACATGAACCTCAGAATCCACTAATTCTACGTTCACTACTATTTTATCTTGTATTCAACGCCTGACAACAGCTGTAATATCGATCCAACTTGATGTTACAACTTACGAGGTGTTATTCGATTCAATAAATTATTTTTCTATAACTTAAACACTACGGAGTACTATATGTTAAAGCATCCTCTCCAAATATCAATTACTAATATATCTAAAACAGACATTGATTTTGACATACGCATGCTATGTTCAATGTCCAATTAGCAAATATCCTGACCTGCGCAATATGTCTTACAACTCGTCTGAATTAAACAAAATATATTATGTTCCTTGATGAGTATATATAATGAATTTCGACATATTTAAATACTCCATCCGAATCAAACAAAATATACACGTTCCTGGATGATAGATATAATGTATTACAATATATATTTAAATAATCCATCCATCCTAAGGTATTATATATTTAAATACTCCATCCATCCTAAGGTATTTGAGCATTTCTTTTTTATAGTTATTTTTTAAAAATAACTCCTCCTTCCACCTTAAAAGAATATACACTTTCGGTCAGTGGCGGATCCAGGGGGCAGGTGGGGGCGGTCGCCCCTACCCGACCGTCCGGAGAGCCTAAATTTTTCATTGAATCAAGCCGAAAATAGCATATCCGCCCCCTCCATAGAGTGTAGAAATATTTTTGTTTTCAATACTGTCATGTAAAATGTAGTAGTTCAATTGTTTGGTTGTTGGATTTTTAACTAAGATGTTTAGGGTTCAATCCTCAACAAAAACATATTTTTTTTCATTTTTCATTTTTTATTTTATCCATTCATATTTCTTCTTATTATCAAAATAATACCTTTAAATACTTTATGTAATCTAAACTTTTACTAAGTTGCATATATTACGTTGTTATATTTATTCTTTAGTTAAATTTATTTTTAATCTTGTGTTAAAGTCTTTTTTATCCTATAGTACTTATAATTTGATTCATGCATCTTAATTATTCTCTATGGAACAAAATAAACATTTTAAATATTTTTGAAATATAAATATTTAGTGCTCTACTTATATCACTTTTGTATATAATATTTACAGTGATTTAAAATGTACATATATTTACAATAATTTTATATTTTAAAATGAATAATACATATTTGCAAGCTAAAGCATGTTTATATTTATATATTTTTTTATTTTAAAATGAATAATACATATTTGCAAGCTGAAGCATGTTTATATTTTATTAATGAAGCTAGTGCTACTTAAATATTAATATAATATTTATTTATTTTATTATTAAAAATAATATTAAATTAAATATTTAATATTTAAATATAAGTTCCGCCCCGCCATTTTCGGGTCCTGGATCCGCCACTGCTTTCGGTTCGGCACGAGTTTTAATACAAAATTGGTAGAATAAGAGAGCGATAGACAGAAAAAGTAATTAAAGTATTATTAGTGGAGAATGAGCCATACCTTATTAGAATGAAAAAAGTTTCTAAAATTAGAAAGTGCATATTCTTGTAGGACGGACTAAAAAAGAAATAGTAAATATTCTTATGGAACGAAAGGAGTAATAGTTACAATGCTAATACGGATAAGTAGTAATGAGGGCATAACATTGAGCATATAAAAAGCTATAGGTGTATAAATGAGAACGTGTAAAAGAATAGGACTAAATATATTAATTAGAGAAATAAAATTGGATTCCTTGAAAAAAAACTCGCTTATTAATTTGTAAGCATAAACCCGAAATCCAGGCAAGGGCCCAATTTCATTCCTGGACCATGCGCTGGCCCAAGATATTGTTTTATTAGTACAGTACCTATTATTTTTTGTTTTGTCTTTATCCTACAATATTGTTTGATTATACTCCGTTATCTTTTTTTTATTAGAGGGAATGAAATTCTTACCGATGTTACAAATAAGGAAATTTTATTTACCATGCTTGGTCAATATCAATTTTAGTTTCTTATATAACTCTTATCATTGGATCACATTTCACTTTTTACGAAATTCTACTTATCATGCTTGGGTCGATATCAATTTAAGTTTCTTATTGAACTCTTATAATTGGATCTCGTTTCACTTTTTTACACGTATACATTGAATATTATGCTGCTAATTTCTGAATAAAAGCATTAAATGATGGCAAATCATGTTAGTGTTATGTGGAACTTTCTTTATAAGATCAGGAATCTCGTTTTAGATATAAAAGCTGCAAAGTAGAACAAATAACATCGACACCGACTTTGTTATTATCTATATCTATACTCATATAAGGAAAGAGTTTTGATACTGTTTTCAAAAATGTCATTGAGCTATGTTTTGAAGGAAACATCATAAATTGTTTAAAAAGTTTGGTTATTATATTTGAAGCATATTGTAAAAATTTATTTTAAAATCAAAACATAGATTTTTATCAAAAATAGAGTTAAAACATAAATTTATTAAAATACGAGTAAGATATATTCATTCATTAATACATGCAGTAGAGATAATAGCTTCTCAAGTTTTAAATCTCTAGAAATACCACATAAAAACGAGCAGGAACTTAATCTAGAATAGAAACAAAATCAATACTAACATAAACAATAAGATCAGAATACTTGAATTGATGAAAATCTATAATTGCTACATCATACTACAGCGAGGCCTGCGAGCGGCAATGCCACAAGGTATGGCGGTGGAACAGTGAGGCAGGTTGGCGGTAAGGTGGTGAAGTAGGCGAGGCAGGGCGAAGGCCTATTGAATTGAGAAAAGACGTTTTATCAACTGAGCTACGCTTATTGTCTTCTTATTTTAGTATGTTCATTGTACGGAATAAGTTCAAATAAACAATATGCCTGATTTTTGTAATTAAAAATTGAAGATAATTTATAGTAATAGAAATATCTAAGACTAAATCTAATATTTAAGAATAAAATAGAGAATTCTATAAGAGAAAAAAATAGGATGAAGCCTAATTTCTGTAATTAAAAATTGAAGATAATTTATAGTATTAGAAATATCTAAGAATAAATACAATATTTAAGTATAAAATAGAGAATTCTATAAGAGAAAAAATAGGATGAAAACTTTAGAACAAATACATAGATAGTTTATATATGTCTATTGTAAATATTTTGTAGATATTATGTTTTGCATATTTAGTTTTTTTTTTCTTTATTTTTGAATTCGAGTAATGATAAAGTGATATGTATTAAATTAGTTTTCGTAAAATTAATTGACCTGTGCATTGCACGGGAATAGATACTAGATTTTAATGGAATATTTAGAATTCTAACTAAAACAAAAACAACAACAAAATGGAATATTGTATTAGTATTAATTAGAATTTTTAATAAAACAGTTCATGAATCTCGCTATATATAAAAGCAAAGTGGCATAGAATAAGATTGGAAGTGACGTTGCTGATATTTTTATTAAGATTAGGACGCCATTGTCTATTCTTGGATGATGATTGGTTATCATTTTAATTTATTATTCTTTGGAATTAGAATAAAGACGAAATTGGACTATTGGAGAATATAATAATTAATTAATAAAATCGCTGGACACATCAATAGACAATAGCCCCACATGTGAGGATCAATCGAAAATAAAATATAATATATAATCATACATATATAGTAGGAGTAGTATAATTCTTAAATTAACAATTGGAAGATTTAATAAAAAATAATGCAATATAGTTAATTGAACTCTTATAATTTCTCTATCAGTTGAATTAGTTTCAGTATTAAATGGTGAGAAGTTAGTCAAAGATTCAAAGCAAATGCAATAACAAACAATTAAACTTGACGAAGTTAGTTTGCTTTACTCCTTTTTTTTTCTGAGATATACCGAGGTTAGTTAAATCGACCCAATCAATTTATATGGCAAAAGTCAGAATTAATATCGATGAATCACTCAATAATAATCAAAATTGACGAAATTTGTTTTGACATAATAATACTCCACTATAATTGAGCAAGTTGTAGCATAAAATTTGTGTTGGTATAATTTTATGCCACATTGCATCTCTTTTGTTAAAATACTCTTCTACCCTCATAGTATAACATATATTAATTCAAGGAACAAAATACAATTATTAATATTTGAAACACAGTTCGATTGATTTAAATAAATAGTAAAAAATAAAATTAGGATTGGAAATTTCTACTCCATCAATTAACTTCAATCTAACATGATTTTGTTGGAGCCACGAATACTTAAATAACGAAAATTAGAAAATAAAATGATAATCATTAATTTAATTGTATGACATTTTTCATTTTTATTCGATACTTAGCAAAATTGCAGGCTTGCAGCTATCATGGTATGGTTTTATTATATTCCTATGTGAAAAAATTGGGAATGAAATGTAGACACTAGTTGAATTAAGTCGTACTATAAAATATGAGACCAAAATAAATACTAGTACGATAAAAAAAAAAGATGAATAGATCTAATGATCGAATAAATGACTTCCACGTGCTTAATTGGTTTCAGTGGATCATAGAGCATCACGTGGCGCCACATCAGCTTTTTTCTCTATTACATGGAAAACAAAATTTATAAATTTTATCCACTCTTTTATCATCCACAGGAAAACAAAATACAGATTACAGAGCATTTACATTGAAAAACACATGACCCACGAAAATGAAGATAAAAAAGAGATAAATCCAAAATACTGAATTACTTGCAATTTCATTTGTTTTAAATTATCTAAAAGTTTAAAACTATTATATTAACTGAATTGCTTCGATTTAGATACAGAAAACAAAAGTACAAAACCCCATATAAAGTTTCACAAAATGATTATACCGGTGCTTTTCTTTTGTACTTTAAGTTCAAATCTCAATTCATTCATCTCAGATTCTCAGATATATAAAAAATCTTTATATATAGAGCTACAATTATTGAAATTAGAGAGAATGTAATTGTAAATACGAACCAATGAACCATCAAATTAATCTATAAATGTTAGACGTATTTAAAGATTCTTTAATTTTCTTCTGCGTCCGATATTTAAACATCCACTTTTACAAAATCTTATAATTCCTACGATTAAATATCGCGTTGAATTTATAATTGTAGGTTGATCAAGTCATGGTGAGCAGCGGCTTGATCAAGTCATTCAAGCAACTTGATCAAGCCAACCCAAGCAGTCTGATCAAGTCAACCCCACAACGTCCATACAGATTCGACCCCCACACACAACAAGAATTGATGAGGAAGAGGGTTTAACGTATATTTAAATCTAAACAGGTTGGTTTGTAGTCCGTTAGATGAAGTTTGAATGTAAACCGTTGATCAAGAATTTGTTGATCAAGATAGTTAGTCAGTTCTGTTTTCTTCTCTCGGTTAAATAGCAGACTTGAGAGGTAGTTTTGTAATCGATTTCATTCAGCTTAAATAAAGAAGATCTCTTTCTCAATTCTCTCTCAATATTCCAAATTCAGATTCCAAAGAAGTTAACAATTGGCGCCGTCTGTAGGAAGCGCAAGCAATCAGATCGAATTGCGGCTTGATCTTTGGAATCGAATCCGCGGTAAAGATGGCGGCGAGGTTGGAAGCGGAAAAGTTCACCGACAAGAACGACTTCGGTCTATGGAGAATGAAGATGCGCGCGATGCTCATTCAACAAGGGCTGTCGGCTGCGCTCGATGAAGAGAAGGAGGATGCAGAGACCGATCTTGATGAGAAGGCGGTCATCAAACGAGCTGACATTCTGGCCAGAGCCAACAACGTAGTGGTTCTGTGCTTGAGTGATAAAGTGCTCAGAGAGGTCGCGAAGGAGAAGACGGCGGCCGGAATTCTAAAGAAGCCGGAGAACTTATATCTCACAAAGTCCCTAGCCAATCGGTTGTATATAAAGCAACGTCTCTACTCATATAAGTTCTTGGAAAATAAGGCGGTAATCGAGCAACTTGAAGACTTCAACAAAGCCATTGATGATTTAGAGAACATCGACGTGACGATTGGCGATGAAGATAAAGCGATACTTCTACTCAATGCTCTCCCTAAATCCTATGATCACCTACGAGATGCCATCATGTATGGTAGGGAGGGGACTATCACGTTCTTGGAGGTTCAGTCTGCCTTGAGAGCTAAGGAGTTACAATCCTCTGGTTCAAAGCATATTGACTCTACATCTGAAAGCTTGAATAGCAGAGGATCAAAGGGCAAGAAACCGTTCAAGAAAAAGTATGAAGCGGCCAAGCAGCCTGTGAATGACAAGAAAGAAACCAGGGTGTGTTACTGGTGCAACAAACCTGGCCACCTTAAGAAGGACTGTTTTGGGTGGAAAAAGAAACAAACTACACATGGAAATCAAGGAGCAAGCACCTCTGATTGCATTGAATCAAATGATGCAGTAGAAGTCTTGAATGTTATGGAAACCATTGATGGTGCTTCTTGGATTATGGAAAGTGGTTGCAGCTTCCACATATGCCCGAATCAGGATTGGTTTGAGACTTTACTTGATTCTGATGGTACTGTCACTCTTGGAAATAACCAAGTGTGCAGTGTAAAAGGCATAGGATCGATCAGACTCAGAATGCAAGATCAATCAATCAAGGTTTTCAGTGATGTTAGGTTCATACCAGAAGTCAAGAGGAACCTGATATCTCTCGGATCATTGGAACAGAAGGGCTGCTCTTTCTTGTCAAAGGAAGGAAAAATGCAGGTCAAGAAAGGGGAAAATGTGATCATGACAGCCGAGAGGAGATGAAGCTTGTACTATCTTTATGCTTCAGTAATCAAGATCCAGAAAGGTGGTGAGTAGCTGAATCTGGTGAAGCTCCCTAGCTTGAGAGTATGGCATGAGAGGCTGGGTCATCCTGCAATAGGAAATGTTAAAGAACTAGTCAAAAAACAAGTGATCTCGGCTGATGAGTCAGAAGAAATTCATCCTTGTCAAGACTGCATCAGAGGCAAAGCTAAGAAGTTGCCCTATCCCACTGGTAAACATACTTCTTCGTCTCCATTGGATTATGTGCATAGTGACTTGTGGGGACCTGCTTCTGTGAATACCATTGGGGGAGGGAGATATTACATGAGTTTGATTGATGATTTCTCTAGAAAAACATGGATTTACATTTTGAAAGAGAAATCAGAAGCTCTTGCAAAATTCAAGGAATGGTGTGATGAAGTGGAGCTTGAGAAAGGCTGTAAGGTGAGATGTCTCAGAACAGATAATGGACTAGAATATGTGTCCAAGGCCTTTAATGAATTCTGCAAGCAAAGAGGCATAAAAAGACATAAGACAGTTCCTATGAATCCTCAACAAAATAGAGTGGCTGAGAGGGCTAACATAACTATTGTTGAGAGAGTGAGATGTATGTTGTTATCTTTTGGCTTGGGAAAGAAGTTCTGGGGTGAAGCAGCTTCTACTGCAGTATACCTAATGAATAGATGCCCTTCTAGCCACATTAATGGTGACACTCCAGATTATAGGTGGTATGGCAGGAATGCAAGTTATGACAACCTGAAGATTTTTAGCTGTAAAGTGTTTGCTCATGTGAAGTAAGGAAAGTTGGATCCCAGGCATTAATGTGTGTGATGCTGGGATATCAAAAGGGAGTCAAGGGGTACAAGTTGTGGTGCATAGAGCCAGAGAATTACAAGGTGATCATTAGCAGAGATGTGATATTTTTAGAGAGGGACATGCCTTTTCTGAATAAAGGAGATGCTAATGCTGATGGAGTAAGGATAATGGCTAATGATGGTGCTGAGTTTGAGGTGGAGCCTGCAGAGAAGCAAGATCAGATTCAAAATGATAGTGATTCTGATGCAGGAGCAACTGGAGATTCTGGTGTTGATCCTGATACTGCTCATGATGTGAATAGTGGTCTAAGTGGCTATCAGTTGGCCAGAGACAGAGTGAGAAGAACTCACAAGCTACCAATCAGGTTTTATGAGTATGAGACAGTGTTCTATGCTCTGATTGCTGCAGAAGAGATAGAGCTTGAGGAGCCCCTCACATATAAGGAGGCCATGAAAAGCAAGGATAAAGAGAAGTGGCTGCAGGCAATGAAAGAGGAGATGGACTCTCTCACAAGGAACAAGACTTGGGTCCTTGTGGATAAAATTGAAGGCAGAAAGCTAGTCACTTGCAAATGGATTTTCAAAAGGAAAATTGAGGCTGATGGTTCAATCAGGTTTAAGGCCAGGCTAGTGGCAAGGGGGTTTACCCAAGATGGCATTGATTACAACGAGGTGTTTTCCCCTGTTGTAAAGCATAGCTCCATCAGAATGCTGCTGTCAGTTGTTGCAAAGAATAATTGGGAGCTTGAGCAAATGGATGTGAAGACAGCTTTCCTCAATGGGGATCTAGAGGAGACTATATATATGGTGCAACCTGAGGGCTTTGCTGCTCCAGGACAAGAAAGAAAGGTGTGTAAACTGATCAAGAGCATCTATGGTCTTAAGTAAGCAAGCAGACAGTGGCACAAGAAGTTCAACTCACATATGATAACCTGTGGTTTTATTAGATCCAAATTTGATTCTTGTGTGTATTTCAAGAAGAAAGGTGGAGTACCAGTAGCTTATCTACTATTGTATGTAGATGATATGCTCATTGCTGGATCAAGTATGAAGGAGGTAGAGCAAGTGAAGGAAGATCTGAGG
Organism: Salvia splendens; assembly: GCF_004379255.2. Taxonomy (NCBI): domain Eukaryota; kingdom Viridiplantae; phylum Streptophyta; class Magnoliopsida; order Lamiales; family Lamiaceae; genus Salvia; species Salvia splendens. The sequence goes on from NC_056040.1 coordinate 13,558,046, forward strand.
TCTGGTTTTGATATGAAGGACCTCGGACCTGCCAGAAAGATTCTGGGAATGAACATAGTGAGAAACAGGAAGAAGGGAGCTATATGGCTGGGTCAATCTGATTATATACTGAAGATGTTGAAGAGGTTTAGGGTTGATAACATGAAAGAAAATGTAACTCCTTTAGCTCAACATTTCAGATTGTCAGTAGATCAAAAACCTCAAAGTGAAGAGGAAAGAAGGGAAATGAAACTGATTCCCTATGCTAATATAATTGGCAGTGTGATGTATGCAATGGTTTGCACAAGGCCAGACATTGCATATGCTATCAGCACTACAGGCAGATTCATGGCTGATCATGGAAGAGAACATTGGTTAGCTTTGAAGTGGATGCTGAAATACATGAAAGGTGCTGCAAAGTTAGGAATTCTGTATGAAGGAAATCAGACTTCAAATGGTGATGCCTTACTTGGCTTTTGTGACTCAGATTATGCTGGAGATATAGACAATCGAAGGTCAC